>NC_135312.1:49021363-49327791 GCF_048772815.1 Callospermophilus lateralis | reverse complement strand
CATTTGTAATTATATGTAGTACCAGTGATAAATCAGATTAAAAAGTACAGCCTTATTTTAGGCTTATGTCAGGATTAAGACGTTAAATGTTTTGGGCTTCATCTGTATGTATTTATTTAGTACACCTCCCATATGGATTGGCCTTGAAAAATCTATTTTACCAGTTTTGACGACTGCATAAAAACGTCCAACAATTAGTTAGAATCTATTATCAAATGTAATTTTCTTTCTTTCTTCCTTTCTTTCTTCCTTCCTTTTTTTCTTTTTTCTTTCTTTCTTTCTTTCTTTCTTTCTTCCTTTCTTTCTTTTACCTACATAGCTTAAGTTGCTCAGAGAAAATTAAGTGTACCTTATATATTGAAAGTATACAATTTATTGCTTTGAAATTTTATTTGTATATTAGTCCAGAAAGACATGCCGATTATTAGACAGCAGGAAGCCATAGGCATAGATCTTTCTAGAAATCACATCAAGTTATAGCAACAACAACAATGACAAAGTTGCTTCTCAGCCATCTGCAATCTCTTAACTGGTTTTCATTACACAGAAATGCTTTCTGTCCTTTCTTTCTTCCAGTGGTGGGTGTGGCTCACATTTTTCTTCCAGCATTTGATCTCTTAATGTTTAAGTGCTTTGTCTGCATTTCAGGCTGACCTGTAGGGTTTTATGTAATAACCAAATCAACTATTTGTTGATATGTTTTAATTGTTTCAGAACTTGACTGAAGCTTATTCATTTGAGTGCCACTAAGGTGTAGTTTAAGAAAGAAAAGAAAGAAGAACCCCAGTTTGGAGGAAGTAACAATTAGAGCAAATGATAATTTGACTGATGGATAACTCCATTTCTTTGATGGAATTATTAGCAGGAATCAGATTTGGAGAATGAATGCTCCCAAGTTCCTGCTGTGTGATTGTAAAGGAGAATAATAATACACTACTCCATATGCATAAGGGCTTTTCCTCAGATGAATTCAAAACACTTTGAAATGATTCCAATAGGACATTTTGAGAATAAAGAATCAAAATTTTATTTTCCATATCATGAATGGAAAATTCATGTGATCTGATTTCACCAGTTTCACAGTGTTAACTCTCATCCTTCTTTTTCCCAGTCTAACCAGTTTTATGCCTCACAATCTGAAAGTGACATAATCACTTGGTCCTGTGAACTGTTCCCCTGATTTGATTTCACCTATTCTCAATATTTTCTAATGCTAAAAGCTTCTTTTCTTAAACCAGACTGACCTGTATTATTTATTTATTTAAAGTTCTCTTTAGAAGGTTTTGTGTGTCATCTGTTTTTGCTCTTTTGGTTCAAGCATGATTTAATATGTCAACATTGGTTTGCTTAACTGCGTTTGATTGTCTTCCATACTTTACTTACAAGTAGGCAGTCGCCTTTCAAGCATGCTGCTGCCCAGATAAATGAAATGTCACAACAATGAAGACCCTTGTTTTGTGACAGCAGTAGCTTTCTTTGACACAGTCAGTGGTTAGAAAAGGGGGTGGGAAGAGAATTTAAACAGTAATAATTGAGTAGACTGAAGTCAGGTTAGTGTTCTTCAGACCCACATACATAAAAGACAATAAAATTATGTACATAAACTTGGTGGAACTTCATTGTTCATGAAGGTGAAAAGGAATTTAAATCCAGACTAAGAAAAAAAATTTCCACTATAGAAGAGAGAAAAAAAATCTGTTGACAGTTTCACCAAAAATAATGCTCAGAGATAACACCTTATATATTTAGTTTGATTTCTTCCATACCTTACTTCCAGGTCCTTAGTTGTTATTTCTGTCAGTATATAAAATTAGAAACCAATCCATATAAAAAATTATTCTACTGTCTCCTGATTTAAAAACCTGGGTTAAATTTTAAACACTGGAGGCTCATGAGACTTAATACTTACACAAAGAAAATCCTTAGTACATGTGTCAACCTAAACGGCAAGTTGAGGCACAATGAATAAGAGAACAAAGAGCTTATTCGAGCCAAAATGAGAATGGCCACCTGGAATAAATACACAGCAAATTTATTTAGCTTCTCAGAATAAATGTTCCCAAAATTATATCAGAGGATTCTGGTTTAATAGAAGAAGAATAGCACAGGTGACTGACTGGGCATCAGTTACTTATGTTCTACATTCCAGGTAAGAATCGCATCAATTAGGAAGAAGGTGCTCTCCAATTATTTATCACACTAATGGCATCCCTATGTCTACAGGGAACTAAGTTGAAGTAGTTAGAGGTTCAATTAACCAGATCATAAGGCTTCAGAATCAAAGAGAACGTGACTAGTGTCCTACAAGCCATGTCTACCAGGCCTGCTGAGAGTTTGCAGATTTCCCTCTATTTTATTGATATATTCACATTCTTTAAAATCTTAAAGCAAAATGGACAACGGTAGCATGTTTTGTCGACCCAGTCTGTACCAGGCTCCTGTCAAAGCCTTTATGTTGTTTGTATCAGTGGAATCATCAAGGCTTGATTTCAATTTAAGGAATAAATAAAGTAGACCAACCAGGCATGTTGCAGATGATTAAATGTGTATTACAGTACTGGTGAGATGATTAATAAGAAGTCTTAATCAGGAACTGAAGGAAGAAGAAATTTAGCATTCAGGAAACACAAGAGTTGGGTGAAATCTCTGAATTTTAAAAATTATGATGAAGGTGAAAGTCTTAGCCAAGGGCAGCCTGTCATCATCAAGGGAAAGAATGGCCAGAGCATTCCCGTGATCAGACCTCAGGAGGGCATAAGCTATTTTCATCTGAAGTTAGAAAGGAATGGAATTAAAGCTGAGGAGAAAAGGACCTTGTTCCTAGAAAATACATTAGTGGGCCAAAGGGAATAGTTTGACTTTCAAGTGGAGTGTAAAATGCAATAGTATACTAGAAATAATAGGAATTTCAAGATGTAAGACCTAAGATTTTTGAATACCAGAATTGTCAGGATATTTCAACTGTGGTGGTAAGGCAGGAAGAAAGGTTGACACATATGCAAAGAACTGCTAGTGCCTGTATTGTTGAATGTTTTATTCATATTCTCTTTTAAGCTTGACAACATCCTGTGAGCCAGTTTCTGGGGCAACTAAAGCTTAGAACGTTAATTTTACTAAGATCATACAAACTAAAACCATAAAGTAGCAAAATGATGATCTGGGATTGTGACTCATTGGGAGAGCACTTGCCTAGCATGTGTGAGGCACTGGGTTTGATTCTCAGCACCATATATAAGTAAATAAAATAAAGGTCCATTGACAACTATCTATCTATTTATTTATCTATCTATATGCAAAATGACATTTGAATCCAGGTGTGTTTGTTTCAAATTCTGTGTCTTACTATTATATTATACATTCTGCCTTAAAATGCAGTTCAGAGTTAATTATGTCACCTGGACTCAATCAGCTGTGAACTTAATCTGTTGTCTGTGTGAGCTGCACTGCAGAGCAAATGAGGCAGAGATGCACCCCTAAAAGACCTGGGAACAAGAGCATTGCTTTTATGGGAAGTTCTGCCCATGTGTGCTCATACTGAATGAAAAGGCTGCTGAAGGTGGCTCAAAAAGAAGAATAAAGCAGTGGCTGGGAAGGGAACAAATTAGCAAAGTAAGGCCAAGTGAGCAAAGCAAAGTACCAGGATAAAGGACATGCAGGGTGCTGAGGCCCCTACACTGAGCCATTGAGGCACCACAATTAGGCAATAGAAATAGGAACAAGATGTCCAACATGTGTTTTCTGAGAACCTCTGAACCTGGGGAGGAGGAACTTTTGGCATATGCCCGATATACATGTTGTATTGAAGAGAGAAGTTCTGTCAATGTGTTAAGAATTCTCTATCTGGTTCCCACCTCTCTGTTTTTCACATTTCGTGGGCATGTAAGTTGCATTGACTTACTTGCCTGATTTCATAAATGGCACAGGAAAAATTAAACAATATATATTTTGGCTTCTGAATATTGAAGTACCATTTTTATTCAAGTATTGTGTTGTTCATTTTGTTTTGTTTCACATGGAGGGCCTGGTATGGAAGCAATTAAACCAAACCTTCTAGTAATATGAGTGGGGAGTCTCTGTCAGGATTCTGACTTGGGAGCTTCTGCTGCACCTCATGGCCCAGACCCAACCTTGAGATTGATCCTCTCCACAATGAAGAAGCTAAAGGATTTTCCTCTCCCCACCAATTCTAAAGATTCTGAAATCACCCAGTAGGTTCAAAGTTCCCAACTGGAGGATACTTTTATTTTGACAGGTGTTCATGTCATTGTTAATGATGGGAAGTGAAAAATTAATAAGAACCCAAAACAAAGGCAATAGGAAAGCCAAAAATTTAGCAACATAAATTTGTAAGCAAGATAGTTCAGGTAAAATAATTGTTATTTTTCTGTTGACTAATCTTAAGTTAAAAAATCATCCTAATAAGAAAGGCAAATGTTCTTATGTTCTAATGAGGAAAACAGATCCTATACAGGATTAAAAAAAAAAAGTTATTCATGCATTATTAGACTAGATATGTATGCTACATATGTAGAAAACTGTGTAATCTTGATAATAGCACAGCCAGACCAATACTGTTGTTTCTATATTAGATATGAGGGAATTGAGGCTTATGTAGATTCAATATGGTTTCGAAAAATACGCAGTTAGTAGTTAGCTTCAAATACAGTTCAGTTAGGCTTTAATGGATATTAACCTTACTTTTCTAAATTCTCAGAATTTTAATTTAAAAATAGATAAAGTTTAATTATTAGAGTTATGTGTTGGGATAAATGTATACACAAAGGACAAGTATGGAAAAGATTGTAGTATTGTGAAAAAAAATAACTGCCACTTACTTTAAAAAATGAAATTCAAAGATCAACATTTGCAATTGCAGAATAAAGCAAAAAATAACAAATTCTACATATGTGTATAGTCAGTAATGTTAAAGAATCACAACTGAACTCAACATTATACAGTTATTATATAACTTGAATACATAACTTATATTGAAAAAATTACATAAAATGTGATACAATTATAAGGAATTGGTAATCTATAACCACTTTTAAAGTACAAAAGATTGTAGTTTCATATGAAGCAGATTAACATATCTGCAATCAAATATTAATAATATTGAGTGATATTTCCTCTTTGTATATATCATGAAAATTGGGTAGGAATTGAGAAAAATATGACTGCAAATTTAATTTTGTT
Organism: Callospermophilus lateralis; assembly: GCF_048772815.1. NCBI lineage: Eukaryota > Metazoa > Chordata > Mammalia > Rodentia > Sciuridae > Callospermophilus > Callospermophilus lateralis. The sequence continues at coordinate 49,322,595 of NC_135312.1, read as the reverse complement.
AAGGTCAGGCTGTCTATGTCTATTTGTCTGTCTGTCTGTCTCTCATGCTTGCTTTCTATTTGCTTCATTCCTTCCCTCTTTTCCTTCCTTCTTCCTTTATCCTTCTTTCCTTTTCTTGTTTTCCTTTTAGGAGACATTATTTTCTTCACTCTGAAGATTTTTTTTTTTTTTTTTTGTATTTTTCAGTGTATCGAAGTAAGAAAAAAAAAGGTTGGTGATCTTTCTCAGTTTTAGAATGACAAATATTACTAGTTTTTACATTATAAAACCCTGTTACAGGAAAATGTTTCTTCCTTCTATTTTGTTCAACCAGTTTTCAATTTGTAACAAAATTTTAAATGCTTCTCAGAGCTCATAGGTTTATAACCACTGATTATATCAACATTTCAGGAGAGTTGCACAGTTCAGTGTGACTGTTTCTAATAATCTTCAGATTTCATTTCTCCCTCCTAAGAACTCCTTCTTCTTATAGTCCTGGACACAAAAATATTTCCTTTTAAATCTGTTCTGCCATTTCAGCTTCTCTACTACCAAAATGAATATATCCTGTTTAAAACTCAGAAAGGCACTGACTACTTTAGCTCTTAGGTTAATTAAAAGACAGTTGGGAAATATTTTTCCTCTCCAAAGTAATATTTGACCTTGAAAAACGCTGAGGCCTAGCTCCTAGAAAAGATTTAAAAGCAGGTTGTTATTTCATTTTTTTCCTCTTCTGCAGTTCTTTTCTAAACCTACTTCATTATTTGATTGATTTGATTACTTAAACTTGTATTCTCTTAATTTTCTTTTGTTTTCCTTTCATTCTAAACTTTCTCTGCTATGTATTAATTCCCTTAATTTAAGTACCTTGCTTGATTCCTTGAGAGAATCTTAAATTGATTCCCAAAGAGAAACTGTCTTGGAAGTTTTTGCCTCTTTCTGCCAAAAGAAGACACTCAATTGTGTTAATTCAGAATCAGGAAAGAAGGTGGAACTTTTGCAACATATAAAAACACAGCCTAGCTTATAACTATTTATTAAATGTACTTGGGAATTTTTCTTTACAATAAATCAATCTCTTTTGTTTAAATAAGAAACAAGGATAAAGAAGTTGATGATATTAATAATAATTCCTGCACAATACTTTTATAGCAAAGTCTATGTGCCATACACTATTCCAAGCAGGTGCTATATTTTAAATTTGATTAAAAAAAAAAAAGATACAGAGAACAGTAACAAGAATAACAGTTAAGATGAGTTGGACAAAACCATGGGCCATTTATTTCAGAGTCTCTGATATTAACTACTACACTGCTCCATAAATGCAGAGACCAGTATGATGTTTTATAAGAATTGATTTTACCCTCTCTCCAAGTTTTTCTCTGATTTTCCTAACAAAGCTTTTGGAAAACAGTTAAAAAGAAAGGAAGGAAAAAGGGAAGAAAGAGAGAAAAGAAAAAAATCCAAATCCCACATGACTGTATATGTAAAAATTATATGAGTGATAAATATTTAAATAGAAAGCCTTTGTAACAGCATTCTCCTAAGATGTTCTTTTGGGTAAAATCTCACAAATACTTGGGTGCTTGATACTATTTTACTCCTAAAGAGGAAATAATTCACATTTTCCTATAATTTCCATTAATATGCCATTGATGTACATAAAACTCCTGCAAGGAATTTTATAAAATAGAAATTTGTGAAATATTTTGATTTTAAAAATACATCTAAATGATAGTTTAAATTCTATAATTGAAACATTAAAGACTGGCACTTTCATTTGAAGATAATTCTCTCCTCTGGCATTGATATTATTATCTAACTAACAGTCAAGAGAAAGTTCTGTATTTGAACACAATGATGAGTTCGTGATTGAAGAAAATTTTCTCATCTGCAAGTTTTTGTTATATCTTGTCCATTTAGTTCATTTTATTACTTTAAGAGGAAGGAAGATCCTGACAGAGTGGAAATAGTGGATATAAACTGTAGGGATTTTTTGTATTAGTTGGATTGTTTATGTATTGATTATTTTAGTGGATAATATTTACCAAAATAAGTATCTTAATATGTAGGAAGAGATGACATTATTTACACATGTGTGTGTATATGTATATTATATATATACACATATACATATGTGTATACACACATAAATACATATATATGTATATATATGCATACACACATACATATATGTACATATATGTATGTATTTTAACCTACCTTTTGGAAAAATGCTAATGTAAAAAATGCAAAGTATTTTATGTGGAAACTAATAACATACCTTTCTTTCTCATTTAAAAAAAATCAAGTTTTATGTGTTCTGAAGGGTGATAACCACAAGCCATAGGGAAAAATGCTGGACCACATTCAAATTAGCCTTATTGTTCTATGATATCATCCTGGAGTACAAGGTTAATTAGTACCATAGGCGATATGCATTATTCATCTCTGCAATCAGGCTTTTATTCTGCTGGGTCTTTATCAACTGCAAATTGTTGTTCTTCTCATAACAAAACTTTGATAAACTATTGTTGTTTTTAATTTTACTGAATTATATTGGTAATATATACATTAGTTCATACACTTTAAGTATTCTGAAGGTGCCATTCCAATCCTGAGAAACAGACAATATAAGATTAAAGATGAATGTCCTAGTCTTTAGGAGGACAGAAATGTTCAAACAATAAATTTTTTTGTTGCTTATGGTAGGTTCTTTTTCTTTCTTTTTAAAACTTTTTTAATTGTTTTATCTCTCTATCCTATAGAAAAATATTTGGTAATGTTGTGCTTACTGGTAACAGTTTCTCCTAAATAACTGTTTTTCAAATTTTTTTAATTATTTATTTTCTCTCTTTAGAATATAGACTCCCTGATAGCAGGACTTTCATAAATTTTGTTCATTGTTTATCAGTAGCAGACAAAAATGCCTATAGTTTAAACATAATTTTAAATAAATCTAATGAATATCCATTTACATTTACAAATAAGAATATATGTCTATTGACCAACAGTTTATTTCAAGACTAAAAACCAGGAAAAAATTGTTTTAAGGATAGATTTTATATTTTACATCCTCTTGTATAGAAAAGACAAAGAGAAGAAAGATGTAAATAATGTCAAAGGTAACACAGAAATGAGTATTTATTAAATATATAATTCAAAGTTGTACACTTGAAGGTTGATGAGCCAGCAGCAATCCCAATGGTGATTTTTCTTGATTCTCCATCACTGTGGACTTTTCAGTAAATACACGGAAATTGATAAATTTCTCTTACCTATTTTTTTCCCAGAAACCAGATTATGATTACACACACAAACAACACAGCTATGAGCCAATTAGAAGAGATTTTGAGATTTAGTTTTAGCTTTTCCCTTTTTCCTAGGACTATAGAGGTTATTTTCCGTATCTATAGATATTTCTGTAGCTTTCATTTATCTGGCACAAGTTATCAGAAAATTTCAACTTCCACAAAGCATTTCAGCTTAATGTTTTTTTCATGATTTTCCTATATTTTATTTTCTCCAGTAGGCTAAGATTAGAAAAACTTTGGGATTTTTTTTCCTTTTTTCCCAGTCATTACTCCCTTCTGATATTTACTAAGATGGAGTCTTAGGCTTCCTGAGGAAAAGAAAATAAGAGAAATATTTTATGAGCAAGAAATACCTGCTCTTGCTTCTCTGATGCATAGTTTTTCATATAATTTAGTTTAAATCTAAAATCTGAAATGTTATTCAAGGTGTAGTTAAAAATACACACCTTAGCCTAAGAATAGAATTGTGGCATCCATAAAATCAGTCATAAATTATCTTATGGAAAATTTTAAGCATATCAAAGGAATCACAAAATCAATGTTTGTTTCAATCTATTAAATTATTATTTTCCCCTCAGAGTACATTAAAAAGTTTCTTTTATGACATTTCATTTTATAATTAATTCAGAAATGTAATCAAGCAAAAGAACATTTCTATATGCTTCATAGTATCTGCATAAAAAGAAAAAAATTTGGAGTTGTGTTTACATAAACATTCCCCCTTTATCAAAACATGAACATTTTCTACATTTTCAGTTAATCTTTATAAACTCAAATGATTTTTTCAGAATTTCAAATGTGTATTTGTAAGAATTAAAAACAATTGTTGAAACTCTTGATCATTTATCTCATAATTTTAGCTTTCTAAAAAATGATATGATTCCTCATTGAATCACACTGACTTGATTTTAACTATCAGGCAGTATTGTTCTGAATCTAACAAACTTGAAGACTATATTGAATATGAGGAAAACAAATACAACAAGTAACAATTAGGATTTTTCTTCTTAATTATTCCTAACTTCCTTTCTAATTTTGTAAGTAGGAAATATTTTGAAACTATATTGAAGCATCAATTATCATGGCAAAATATTCTGAATGTAGGGACTTTTTTTATGTTCATGTGCCTCACATTGAAATGTTAGTAACTACACTAACACAGTCCTAAATCCTGAGATTGTACATGGATATTTAAGAAAATAAGCAAAACTGCCCACCCAATTATTTTTAGTCCTACACAAAACAACTCCTTCTGCCTTTTGTTATTCATTTATACCTATCAATAACAACACTGACAACAATGAACAGGATGGAACAGTAGAAATCATGTGTTCTCATGCCAAATTGCTTATTTAGTTATTTTGTAATTAAAAACAATTACAATTAAAAACAATGTCATTCCCTTAAGAATTTTTTGAGTAATCTTTAAATTTTTAAAAAATATCAAAGAAAGTACTGCACCTGTAAGCTATACAATTAAGCCTTTATAGCAATTTCTTTCATAAATTAACATATTGAGACACAAAGTAAAATAATAGTTTCCTACTTTAAGCTACCTTTTCTATTTTAAAGTCTAATTGAGACCAAATTACTATAGTATTTGATTATTTCCAAAAATGCAATCTAACTGCTTTTAATAGCAAGCTTTAACATTTACACCAATGGAATTCTTTATATAAGAAAGTTATTATTACAGGCTTGAATAGGTTTTAGGCAGCATTAAGGGTGCATTTATCTGATTTGTCTACATTTTCTTAAGTTTGATGCCAAATTATTTCTAAATTTTGGTACTAAACTTTGTGTACATATTTGTTGATGAATCTTAAAGACTTATTTTCTAATGTGTCCTTCCTGACCTTCCTTTTAAAAAATAAACAATATATACACTTTTACTTGCATAAATTGAAATATTTTACTTTATAAAACTTTAATTTACATTTATTCTTTACATAGTAGAAGTCTGTACCACTGTTCAGTAGTACAGTAGTTACTATCAACATTTTGTACTGTTCATGTATCAAAGGCTCAGATGATTCAGAGCATGTGCAAATGGGTTAGTGTCTGACCTGTGTATTTGTGTCCCTCTGATTACAAGGACTGTCCATGCCCAACACTCCCTCGTTCCTGTCCCAGGCTGAGTTCCAGGGCTAGCTGTACCTGTCTAGCATTCTGGTCCTCTACCTGTGCTGTTACTAACTTTTTCATGGGAGAGAAGAAAAAAGGAGGAAAAGCTACTGCTATCATTTTTCTGAGTAAACCTATGGGAAGAATTTTAGAAGTAGCAAAAGTTACCTGGACTGTGAGTTGCTTTTGGGGGGGAGCAGGGGGAGGGTATGATACTAGGGATTGAACTCAGGGGCACTTGAGCACTAAGCCACATCCCCAGCCCTCTTTTGTATTTTATTTAGAGACTGGGTCTCACTGAGTTGCTTAGCCTTTGCCATTGCTGATGCTGGCTTTAAACTCCAGATCCCCCTGCCTCAGCTTCTTGAGCTGCTGGGATTACAGACTTGCACCAAGGTGCGCAGTGTGAGTTTTTATTGTTTGTTTGTTTGTTTTCAATATCCTGCCCTCCAAAACAAAACAGCTGGGGGAGGAGATGGAGAAGGTTTTATATCAGAATCTCAGTATATTATCTGAAAGAACTTGAATCATATACTAAAGGAGGCTGAGGAAACTAGAGTTGAGTAAGAGATTAGATGTGGATATTCATATATTATGACTACACAGGAAGATATATCATCACAAGAAGTAACTCATCTTTGTTTATTAAATTTTTTTATAATTGAAATTATTTAATTATTTAGCAAGTATTAATTAATTATATTAGGTGCTACATGGTCTTCTAAGTTTTGGTGATACAAATGTGATAAAAGAACAGAAGATTTACTCCTAACTCTGGCGTGGTGGAACACACCTGTAATCCCATTGACTCGGAAAACTAAGGCTGGAGGATTCCAAGTTTGAGGCCAGTCTCACCAACTAGCAAGGCTGTTATTGAGAACCTGTCTAAATACAAAAAATAAAATGGGTTGGGGATGATAAAGCACTCTTGGGTTTTAATACCCAGTACCAAAAAAATAAATTAAAAAAAGATGAATTCCCCGTTTGGTTACATTCCAGTCTTGTGTAAGAGACACATGATAGGACTTGTAAAAGGGATTTCAGGTTTGATGCTTAGTACATACAATCTATGTTATATTTTTTTCTTCAAGTGATTTCTAGAAACTGTGGCTGTCTATCTACTGATATACTGCATTTTTTCATCTATTTATATTTTTGTATAGTTGTGTTGTGTGTAATCTAGCCTATTTCAGATTAAAGCCTGAATAATAACATATGTACCAAATTTGGTTAAAATTTTATTATAGGCAAGGGAATAATAAGTAAATGGAGCCTAAATTATAATTGTCTAAATTAACAGATTGAGTATGTATTTCCTGTGTTAGTCTCTAATAGCCATATCAATCACTTCTGAGCCTCCATAAATGCATAGCAACTTGTTTCACATGCTGTTGTTATTACACAGCAGCTTTTTTTAATCACATAAAAATGAAAATACTGTCAATGATTTATAAATGCCTTTGAAGTGAACCACCTAATTATCACAGGAATGAACATAGCTTAAAGTATTAATTTAAAAAGATAACCTTACAAATGCTGAGGTCCAACAGATAAAACTTATCTTTTTAAACTAGATATTTTTCATATAAATTTTGGAAATATATATATATATAGTTAATATGTGTTCACTCTTAGGAGGTTAAAATTATAGCAGAAACAAATGAAACCTAATTTTATGTTCAGATATGATAATATAATAATAATAATAATAATGATATCAACAAACAGAAACCTCACCTTAAGAAATGATTCTTAACAAATCTATCTTTCTTAGGTTGGAAAGAAACTGCCCATAAAAACATTTCATCGGCAACAGTGATAAGAGATTTTATAACTGGTCAAGTGCAGAGTTTTGTTTTTCCATTTCTATGGAGTATAAGATTCATCTATTTGTAAGTGGAGAGAGGTTGTCATTTCCAGCTGATGGACATGGTGCAGGTGGCAAGGGACCAGGCATTTGCATAGAGTATCAAGTCACAGCCTGACCTCCCAGTGGTGCTACTCCAAATGCCTGCCTGTCCTCACTTCTTGAACTTTTCATGAGTCCAGGGTGAGAGATTTCCCAAGTGAGTAGAGTTATAAAATAAATGACAACCCATAGTGGGATATAAGAAAAATATGGCAAAGTCTATAGTGACTTTTAGTTCTTCATCTTTATGTTTCACCATGAAATAAAGCATAATACAGGGATGGCACTTAAATGCTATAGGACAAAATTGCCTTAGTTGCATAATTCAGTCTTGGTCTGAATATATGTGCTACCCATTCTAAATTTCTATATTTAAGCACTAGCCTTTTTGAGCTTGACAGATGGTTTTATTGTGTTTGAATACTTTGTTGTGCTACATTCTGCACAGCATATTATACTTTTACCTATCACTTGCTTTCTGAAGGCCTGATACATTGCATGAATTAAAGTTGAGAGAAATGCTTGTGACAATGCCATAAATGATAATTGCACATTCCATATACTTTGTACTTGTTAAATTATTTTGCCTTGCTAATTTTCTCTCCTAGATGGAGAGTTCTGCACTGGGAATGTTTCTAGAAGCCAAAGGTTTTGGTCAAATTTGGCAAATGTCATGTCCTTGATTAATTTTCTGTAATTATTTCTAATAGAGTTCTCACTGTCTCAGGGTGGTGGAGGTGAGATTGGTATTAGGTTTATTAATCGGCTTTTAAAACTGTTTTTTAGGACTAAATCTAATTATAACTTGACTCTTTCATAAGGTGAGGGGAAGGAGTGACACAGTTTATATATGGAAATAAACTAGAATAATACTTCCATCTTTTTTCAGTGTTGGGAGGAAAATGTTGAAACCTGAATGGGGAGTCCTAGTAGGTACTATTCAGGCAAAAAAACATCTCCTTGTTGAGGTAGGGCAATAAGAGGGAGAAAAGATGGACAAGTTCTATTATAACATTGCTTAGGGGTGCGGTTTGGTTAAGGAGAAAGTACCTACAGGGCTGCTCAAGTTGTTGGAGGCTCAGCTATCTGAATAACTGGCCATCCAAGTTTTGGGGCAGTAGAGATGCTGCAAAATGGGTCAAGTTTCAGAAGGGTAGGGAAGGATTATTGTAATAATGTATTTTTATCTGTAATCTACTCACTTCATCCAGTTCCTCTATACATCCTATCACTTGTTCCCACCGAAGATTGCATAGTTCTTTATATTGTTTTCCTGGGTTTATTCTATTTTATGCCTTGCAAAACCTTTGCCCATAATTTAAGACTTACTTCCTCTTTGTAGGATAGTATTTATTGATATTCTATGCTGTATTAACCTCTCCATCTTTTGTCTACAGAAACCCCTGCCCAGTAAATCCAGATTTTTAACTAACTCTGATTGTCAACTGTAGGTGATATGACATAGACCCCATTTGAATTTTCAGGGATTTTTTATAGGAAAAGTCAGTTAGTAATAGGACTTTGCAGAAGCACTCAATATTTCTAGAGCAACACTAATTTTCTCTTTATTGGACCTTTAGATTTTTTTCTTTTCCTTGTGAAGTGACATTTAAATGAATTTTGACCATATTCATAAAATTTTTCTTACAGAAACTTAAGGATATAATGTATGTATTGGGAATTTTTTAGAAGTTTTGAAAGATATTTAAGTATAATAAAATTGTTTTGATAACAGTTAGCGGACAAATAATAAATTATCATGAAAAATATGCTTTCTTATTTTAATTTTTAAATTTTTAGGTCTGTTCTAACACATTTGTCAGATGGCATGTACATAACCTGAAATCCATTGCCAGAGACATAGATTTTCAACCACAATTGCTATGCAAACTTTTCAGCTAACATATGGCTTATTATACTATTAAAGGTGACAGAAATTGATGTGTGTCTTTTGCACTATCTGAATTCTTTCCCTTCATTTCACATATTACTGGGATGAATCATGCTTGGAAGCTTTTAGATGTTATTGGGGTTTAAGTTTAAATATCAAGCCTCAATCCTTTTCCTAGGCCATATGTTTAATTCCATAATGCCTGCATTAAAGCACAGGGATATATTGAACTGAATAAAATAATAAAAAATAATTGGGATGATATTAACATAAATAATAATTTTTTTATATATGAAAGTAGTATATATTTGAAAAGTAATTACAATATGTTTTTGAAAGATAAAAGCAATCCTGTGTATTCTTGGCTTGAGCCTGGAAAGTAGCTTCATTATGTAGGCACAAAACATTGAGAGGAATATGAGAAATCCATGATCTGTTTCTAAAATGGTTCTCAATCAGTAAAAAACAAACAAACAAATAAGCAAACAAACAAAAAACACAATACAAGGTGCAGAACTAAGCTTCATAGTTACCCTTATGGCATAATTAAGTTATTTTTTCCTTATTCCTTAAGAACTTATTTTCATTTTCTTCAGAGCTCTTGAGGTGACATTCGACTCCTGAGAAAATGATTCATATTATATAATGTCATTGTTTTAGGAACAAAATGTTCATTACAGTTGGAAATTATTTCTAAAAATATTTTCAGCTATACCATCAGAAAAAGAATGGAGACAAAAGAAGCTCCTAACCCTCTCACTTTAGTATTATTTCAATTTTAACATTTTTATTAATTCAGAAATTACTTTAAATGAGCTATCAAGGAAATTGATGTAAAATTTGAAAGTATAGGATTCATTTTGGAGAGTTACATTTCTAATATAGAATACATAACATGATTTTGAGATGTTTGCTCTGATTTATTAATTTTACAATATAGATATAATATTTTAAAATGTGATTAACTTTGAACAAAAATATTAAAGTGCTATTAAATAATTGTAAGAGTCAGCATTTTGGCCATATAGAAAAACAAAAATAAAAGAGAACAAAACAAAATCCTAAAAACATACTTTAAAAAATATCTTCCTTTTTTACCAAAATATACATTTGTATAAAAAGGCATTTAAGACATCAGAAACCAAATTAAGTTAAAAAAAATAAGTTTTGTGGGTGCCACAGTAAACAATCTCGAAAACAAAGATTGGAAAACATGAATACGAATGATAAATTATATCATTTGAGAAGTAAATTTGCCTTTTCTCAATTCTTGAACTTACTCATTTTTTCATCTTGCTTAAGTATTGCCATTTATTAAGAAAACACTGAAAAATTGATGTATTGTCATTTTCACTTACAATCAAAAGCACTTTGATGTTATTTCAAAAACAATACCATAATAGTCCTGTTGTAAATTTTATATGATATTCTGTTGTCTATTTTAACACTTATTGACTTAGAACATTTATGGAATATAAATTTTTAGAACTTTTTTAATGACCCATACTATGCATTTTACTCATAAGTGGATCATATTTTTTGTAAGTGGGCTACATTGTGAAGGAGGAGGACAAAGAGGATGTGGAAGAGGAGGAGCAACTGGCTGGAAGAGGACAGAGAAAATGAAACCAATGATCTTTATGCTCTTCCTGTTTCTTCTGGTTCTACATGTAGTCTTGCTGGAGAAAACATGTCAATCTGTCACTGATTGTTTTACCTCTACTGACTTATCCTAATATATATCATCATGTAAATTTATTATTAAAATATGATAAATTCCTTGTATATTAAGTTTTTAAAAATTGATTTTGATTGATACAAGATTTATATAGTCAGAGATTAAAAATAAAAATCATGCTAATGGCTTAAAATATACAGAGACAAAGCAATCTTGCCTAGGAATACTATGATTTTTTTTTTGAGTTATAATAGTATAGAATATCCATACTAATCTGTGTTTTCACCTGAGAATGTGATGACTCCTCTTTCATTGGTCTTCATCATAAAAACTGGATCTTTTCTTTGGCCTACATCAGTGAAACTTAAATGGTAAATAAGGGTTGCTCTGGAAAGGAGAGCTGACTAGAGTATTAAGTTTACTTCAAGACTCAGATCATTTGGGTGTGACATGTATGAAACTAGAATAAAGGAGAGATGGTTAAAAAAAAAAAAAAAAGTCCAAGACCACTACCTCAGGGAACTACAGCCAACTGACCAACATTGAGACTGTCTGACTGGACTCAGAAAGCAGATGCTGCTCTCCAAAATGACTTTCTTTATTTTGAGGGGGGCTGTGATGGTACTAGGGATTGAGCTGAAGGGCACTCAGGGGTCTCACTGAGTTTCTTAGCTCCTCGCTTTTGCTGAGGCTGGCTTTGAACTTTCGGTCCTCCTGCCTCAGCCTCCTGAGCTGCTGGAATCACAGGTGTTTGCCGGAAATGACTTTCTTAATTCTGCAAACAGATTTTAACACTTTATGAATTGACTAAGGCACCAATCCTGGTATAGTTTGGAATTATAGGGTACTTAGAGGCTCCAGTTTTTTCTTTCTTTATTAGGGAAAAACAAAAAACAAAAAACACATGTCTTCAGAGTGAGGAAAAATGTCTCTGAACTCATAGAGCATTTAAGCTACCTAGTTGCTCAATGCTCAAGATTCCATTATGGTCTGTGTCCTTCTATGATAAATTGAGATCACACACACCTACACACACAGACACACATACTCACATACTCACATAGATTCATGTAGTAGATATTTTGTTGCTTACTTGAAAATTTGGGGATGTAGATATTTTTGTTATTTAGAGAAATCATCTCTATAGCAAGGGTATTTTGAACTTTTACTAAGTGTTTGATTAAACCTAGTGACTTTTATATCCATCCATGGAAGATGTTAATATGCTAAACCCTGGACTGGGGAACATTGTTTCAAGCACAACATGCTTTGCTAAGTTCAAAATACTAAATTTTGAGATGAAATGGCAAAACTTCTACTCATATTACAGATATATTTTTTAAAAATTACTATATGTCTATAACAAATGAAGGATATCTAGTCTCAATTTGTCTTTTTCATTCATATTTGAATTCTCAATTTTTCATATATACGATGAGTAAAAGAAAATAGTGTGCATCTTTAATCAACAAAATCAGTATTTTAATAGCTTATAATTTATCTGGTTTTAATTCAAGTTAGTTCAAAAATACTTGTCTTCTCAAAGGAAATGAATTTTAACCCTTAAAACATTTTCTTAGTAACTTTAGTGAAGGAATGAATCTGTTATTCTATTATCATGAGGGGATTTTTCTCTTATAATAGTTGATTTCGCTACATCTGAAACACGCCTTTTTATCCCCTTTTAAGTTTAAATTCATCTTTAAAAGGGACACTTAGAAAATCATAGGGCTAATGAATATAAAATAAAAATCACTATTTAAATTGGTAATACACCACTTGACTTCATTTTCCTTTGTTATTTATTTGAATTTGTAAATATATTAGTTAACATTAAAAACAAAAGTATTTATTTGAATATGGTGATTCTAACCTGAATATTTTTGCTTTATGTCCTTTAATATTATGATAATGCTGTTATAGCTTCACTGGCTATTAATCTGTCTTCAAAGTAGAGGCTCATGATATAAATTTATGACACCTGTATGCTAAATTCTTATTGTCTATGAAATAATATTGGAGAGTTGAATGTAGCATTCAAATGTGTTTTCTCTCATGTTTAGGAAAAAAATCAAGCAATTTTTTGAAATCACTATCATCATAAAAAAAAAGTCAGATCTAGTGTTTGAATGTAGACTGATGCTTAATGATTAAAAAAAAAGATTAAAACTGAAAATCACTAGATACTACTTGTTATGACATTAAAAGTAATCTAATACTTGTAACATTGAAGAATTCAATGAAGGCGATTTGTTTTATTTTTTATTAGAAAGTATTTTCTCTAAATTATTTAAACAGTAATGTTTTAAAAAGTATAAATACATTGTTTAGGTTATTATTCATTTTGTTAGACTATTCCTGTTTTTCAAAAACAATTATTTTTTAAAAATAATTTATTCTTTGTAAATTGAATATAGTGATTTCACTATAATTGTTCATTTTTTTATTAATATGGTAAAATAAAACAAAAAAATGAGTGAATAAAATTGTATATTACAAAGAAATAGATTTAGAGTTGTTCATTGATATATTTTTAAATTTTCTCTCCACGTTTGTTTATAATTGACATATTTTATAAATATATTATTTGGCATTAAAATTTGTAAAATATTTATTTGCATATAATGAGATTAACTTGGATATATTTTGTAGTATCCTTTAATATTGTGATAATATTCTTATAGCTTCAATGGCTATTAGTGTATCTTCAGGGTAACTGTTTGGGATATAAACTGTACTGGGGACTGAGCCCACGGCCTTGTATATGCTCAGCAAGTACTCTACCACAGCTGTGCATCCCCGTTCCTGTTTATGGATGATATTCAAAATAGAATTGTGGTCAAAATATATTACATAACTCTTTGGTATTTTGTGAAAAAAATGTGAGTATATCTGATTATTACATTGCAGGACAGAATTTTCCATGATTAAGGATATTAAAATCAAATGCAGCAATAGTTTGGAAGATAGAATTGTGCTGCAGTCTGGATGGGCACAAATAACCGAGCTGCCACAAAGCCTTGTAGATTCAAACTATTCCCCAACTCTTACCAGCACTGCACACACCACAGGGGACCACAGTTCCTCCACCGGGCTCCGTCCAATCTCTCCTAACCCCTTCGAGAACTGCAGGGGAACTCCAAAGTAGCGGGCACCCGAGGCAGCAAGAGCCGCCATATTGCCCGATAGTAAAGGTCAAATATGCAATTCAATCAATCCAGCATCACAGCAATTATATATAGCTTAACTCAAATCATCATCTCAATGGTTCGCTGGAGTCATCTTTCAACCATTCTCTCTGGCAAATGCCAGGTGTCATTCTGACTGGGCCGTGGCGCTCATTGTATTAGTTGTCCAAAAAAACTCTCTATATTTAATTCTCAAATTCGTTATTCAAGCAAAATAAGTGTATTTTCATAGTTTTTGTTCAGTAATTATGTTGGTATCACATGTCAGTGAGCTATTTACTTTTAATAAAAATTCAAAGTTGTTTGAAAAAAGATGTGAAGATGTTTCTCTAGAGCATAGAAAACTTGGAGTCATGGCCATAAAATTTACCCATGACAATAGAGAGCTTTTTAATGAAGTAAAACATGTTTTTTATTTTTTATTTTTACTAAAAATAGACACCTTTTTTCAGCATCAGTTATTGATGACTGTAACTTTTATATCATTCCTGCACAAAGATTTTGCATATGAGAATCAGCTAATAAAATATATTATATCTGTGAAAAACAGTCAAAGAAGGGGATTCATAGTTCAGTAGGCACAAGAAGGTCAGAATAAAGGATGAATAGTGTGGGACAATGTCAGTTAAAACAGGACACTAATTATACAAGAGTTCCCTATTCTTCCTAAATTAGTAAGGCCCACTGATCCATACTTTAAATTTCACCGAGTCAGTAGAACAAACAACTCAAGCTCTTTGGTTGAAAAGTGCAGTCATTTTCTTTGTTTTTAGTGCTTTTTGGAAAATATGCTTTCGGATATACACATTTAGATTATGTGCTGAATTATTTTTATAAATTGCCATAAAGAATGTTTTGATTGTTGTTCCATTCGATTCTCAATCATATAATAATATGTCACCCACTGGCAGAATTTGGCTATCACTAATTTGTACTTAAATCTTATTTTTTTTTTCTATTAGTGAGAGACTTTTTTTTAGTCTATTTTCTTTAATAGGTAGGATACTAAGAAAGCTCAAATTCTAACATTAACTTACATGCAGCAGTATGTCACCAGCTCAAAATACATGACTTTGGTATTGTGAGAGTTTTAAGGACTTTTCAAGACCAAGTATTAAGATTTCAAAAAAAAAAAAAATAGTGTTCTGATGCAATCTGTTCAAGAGAGGGCTGTACTATAAAGTACTTTTCTAATGGTAAATCCTCCACTAAGTTTTTCCATTAATGCTTCTTTTAATGAAATACTTTAAGAATGAAATGCCTTGAAGAAATTTCTTTTACAAAAATTCATAAAAAGTGATTGTCTTTTTTTTCCTTAATTTTACATTCACAGCATGGGAATAAATATTTTCAATATCTTTTAATTGTCAACGTTTGATAATTACACAAATAGAGAAGAGTGAAATATTTATAGATGAGTGTGTATGATCAGTGTGTGGTTCCTTCAAATGTGTTTGTGAGACCTCTAAGAGTCTGACCATGTGAAGCCAGAAGTAGACAGGCAGTCAGTGTAGACAGGTAAATCAGGTCAGGTCAAGGAGGCCAATTTTGAGTCTGGGAAGTTGGAGACTGTCCCCTGAGGGATCTTATCAAGAATCTGCCCCTGCTCCAACCTGTTGCCAAGGTCACCTGTCCCAGGAATTTCCCCTCCCTACAGGGAGCTATAAGATTGTTAAGGAGTCATTGGCTACTCCACCCAGCTCTTCCCCCTTCAGCGCACCTCTTTCCCACCTTTGGGCCTCCCATCAAGCATTCCTGGGCCTAGTCACATGCGCAGGAAGGAGAAAGATAAGAGGGGAAAGGCAGAAGAACAAAGAAAGCCTAGGACATATAAAAGGGCAGAACACCTTGCTTCTAGGGATATCAGGATACCAGCTATGGCCCCCCTCTCTCTTGCAGGAGAAGTCAATGTTGCTCCTTTTTAAATAAACCCTGGTTCATATGCTTGCCTCAGTGTGCTTCTCTAATGTTCAAACTTCAACACGTGGGGAAGCAGGACTCATCACCAATAACCAGTGGTATCACATGTATGAATACCCATTCTTGAAACTTCCATGAAAAAAAAACAAAAACAAACTACATTATGAAACAAAAGGAACTATCTAAAAAAATAAAAAGAAGTATAAAAATTCATTTTTCTGAAAAAAATTTATACATTTTATATGCTCTTAAAATGTATAACATTAAATGCTCTTAAAATGAAAAGCAGTTTATAATAATTAGCATGCTGTCAGTTGCATTTCACTCCTGTTTAGAATATGAGAAGTCCTGAAAATAGACAAGCCCTGAAACTAAAAAGAACAGGCAGGCATTGCTAACCAGCAGATGTTTCTATCCACCTCAGTGCTTTAGGACCCATACTCTCAGTGCCTGTACTTGTACTGTGAATTAAATTGGAATAGCACTTTTCTGCCTCTCTGGATTTCCATCAAAAATATAAAGAATGAAAGAAAGAATTAATGAAAGAAAAAAGAAAGTAGGTAGATTTGTAGAAAGGGCATGAAATTGATTTAGCAAATGATTCACCACTGACATTACAGTTTATTTCCTGAAGAAGTTTGTTAGGAAAAGGTGTCTCAGAAGAGTACTAGTTTATGAGAGTGGATTTTTAAGGGACCCTGCAAGGTGTCACTTTGTACATTGCAATTGGATATGACGAGTGTTAAGTGGTGCCCTGCAAAATATCTGTATACATCTGCCAGAGAGAATTGTGTGTTTAATACACACTGCAATTTAATCCATTTAGACTGTTATTATATTGTGACATGTAAACTGAACATCTTTGTTGTATGAATGGAATTGCTAAACAGAAAGAGGAGACCCCATTGTTTTCCACCTTACAGACATGAGAAAATAGGGATAAAAAGCTCTTAATTACCATATTTTCACTTTGTCAAAGTAGGGCCCCCACAGAGGTCTCTTTGTAATGCAAAGGATAGTGGAATTGTAAAAGACAAGTTTGAAAGATATTTTGAAGAAATTGGAGAATTCAAGGTTATAACCCAAGAATTGGCTAAATGAAACATTATAGTATTTCTAAAATATTATATTTGAAGAAAAGATCATCAAGAAGAAAAAAAAATAGGAATAGTCTCTCCATTATGTTTACAAAGTAGAATGCGAATTTAAAAAGTGTTTGTACTTTAATTGAAATTATAAGTTTCACGCAATTTTGAATTTAGATTAAAAGTTTATTGGTTTTATTCCATCTTTTTCTTATACAAATCAGTCATTTTAGAATGTTCTGGGTTGTATTCTCATTGCCATTTGTGTATTTACTATTAGTTATAGAGCATGATAGATAGTGTAATAAATATATAGTTCAGAATTCCCTTAGTGTTAAAGACTGTCTTGCTCTTTGAAAGCGATTGCTGTCTGCTAATGTATTTATTTTGCCTTTCACATATACAAGTTTTATAATGTACTGAAAGCATAATAATATTGGAATTATTGGTTATAAAATACAGTAATATATAGAGTCTTACATTTTTAGAAATAGAGATTGAACAAAAAATATTGATGTAGAATAAAATGAATTGGAGTATGAACAAAGTTAAAATGACTAAAGGCCATATTAGAAGTCTCTTTGAATTTCCCTGGAAAACTTTGAAAACATCTTTTCTAATTCTAATTTCCTCAATCTCTTTCTTATAGAAGAGTAGGAGTGTAGAAATTAAATACTGTGTGAAGGCTCAAAAGAGACTTTTTGAAGTGAAATTGGGTTGAACATATTAGGCACCAAAGTTGAAGTGCCTTTTCCACAAGATTACATAATGATAAAATTTAGTTAGTTAGAGTTCTATTAACTCTGATCCTTTTAGCAAATGAGTCACCATTGACATTGAAACTTATTTCCAAAATAAGTTGGTTATGGAAAGGTAGGGATTTTGGAAGAGTCTTAGCTAGTTGGAGTTAATTTTTAAGGAACCCTATGAGGTGTCAGTATATAACAATTAGATATGAATTGTACTAAGAGGTTTTCTGCAAAATCTCTACTTCTGCCAAGCCTCCACCTCATAATTTTAATTAGCTATATAACTTTTGATGATGGACTGTGTAATGAATAGGGGAAAATTATAGGCTACTATATGATTTGTTTCTGGATATAACTGTGCAAAATAGAATCATAAATAAACAATGAGTGTATGTTAAAGTCAG
The DNA here is from genome assembly GCF_048772815.1 of Callospermophilus lateralis. NCBI lineage: Eukaryota > Metazoa > Chordata > Mammalia > Rodentia > Sciuridae > Callospermophilus > Callospermophilus lateralis. The sequence continues at coordinate 49,304,354 of NC_135312.1, read as the reverse complement.
TTTCAATAGAGAACATTGTGTGTTAGAATACTGGTAATAAGAAATAGAGACAACTGATAAGTAATGCCGTGTCCTTGCATTGTTAATTGTTTCTGTAAGTGTATATGTCCATCAACCTAAATGTAAAAATAGTGCTCTATTCTCAAAATACTTAATTCCCCCCATCAAAGTAGATATTTTTCTATTCTTGAAAGATTAGAAATTTCTTAGATCCAACTTTGGAGAAGAAGACATTACTCCACTGATTGATTTTCTTAATGACTTAGTGCATGTATCTAGGAAGTGTTTAAAATTTTTAGTCACGGCATTGGTGTTAATAGGAGCTAAGATCAACTGTCATTTGTACTTGTGTCTAAAAAGATATGATAAAAACAAGCTCATGTATATATGCCCAGGCTAGATGCCAAAATATATGGAAGTCTGTTTTGGATTCACAAAGTCAAAAATCATATGGAAATGAAGGAGAATGGAATTAGTAATCTTGACCATGCTCTGGTGTGATATGCAAATTTCTAGTAGTTGGAACTCCAGCAATCACCCACAATTTAACAGGCAATATATTTTAGGAGAGTTAGTTGCAGTGGTTGTAGAATTTTAGTTTCTATGAACAGCTTCGATTAATAATGAGGAAAGCAATTCTTTTGAGTTATTTGTGGTAGTGAAATCACAAAGTAAAATATAAATGCCAAGGTAAAAAGGCAGAAAGAAATATTTTTTTCTTGTTTATTTAAATATTTACAAAGCACAACCAAGAGTCAAGTAGGGTAATAGGTGATAAATTGGTTCAACACTTAGCATTGGGGTCTTTAATAAAGGATCCGTAACAAAAAAAAAAAAAAAAAGTTTTGAGAGGAAATTTTCTGGTAATTGTGGAGCATGTACTGTAGTTATTTTGGGTTATTATCCTTGGATTTTTCTAACCTGATGGAAGAGTTCTGAATACATTCTATTGATATGATTTAGTTCTTACAACTCTGTATATAGAAATCTCTATCATTACTCACATAAGATAGGACCGAAAAGGGAAAATTGCTTTATTTTCCTCCAATTAAAAACTAACCATGTTTTCATGTGCTAATTTCTAAATATTTTTATCAAAATCGCTTGCCTCAAATCTTTAGTTTTCACACTAATTAAGAACAAGATATGTGGTTTTGGTATTTTCTGCAGCACATGGTTTTCTGCTGATTCTTGTGTTCCCATAAGAGAGATATCTTGATATTTTTGCCAATAAATCTTTCTCTGACTCCCTTGCATAACGAACAGTATATCTGTCCCATGCATGGATATACAGTTGCAAAATTCCCTTATGAATTTTTTATATGAACTTTCTACGAAAATCAGCTCCAGGGAGTTGGGGGTATATCTCAGTTGTAGAGCACTTGCCTGTCATGCACAAGGCCCTGTTTTTGATTTCAAATGTGCATGTGGCTCGCGCGTGCACACATACATACACACACACCCCCACCCAAACACACAGGCATACACATATAGAAAACAAATTAAAGTCTGTAAAGTATTTCTTCTTGTGTTAATAGAAAATCTAGTTCCAAGAAAGGCCAACTGCATTTTTTTCCTTTAAATTTAAAGGAATTTAAGTATATCCGGAAAGTTGACCATTAGTCATAAGCATTCAAGAGAACCTTAAAGATCTCCATTGTGTTCAAGAAAAGCAACTGAAGCATGACCTTAGGAGTTAAAATCTAAACTCTGGTCAGTTAATATCAGTAAAATCCTATACAGTGGTGCAAATGTGGGTACTCCTCAGTAGGAAGAAAACATACAACTGAGACATATGAATTTCCTCAAATTGTTTTGAATATAGCCTCAAAGTAAAAAAAAAAAAAAAATTGAAATTGAAATTTTGGATCTACAAGTGATGTGGATCACTGTTTAGAAATCACTCCCGACTATATGTGTCACATAAATGCAATGCCTAACAAGCCTAATTGTTTCAGGAAATGACAGCCAATGACCTTCATATTACTCAAAATTTCAAACAATTGGAAGAAACAAGAGCTCTCTGGTTTTCAGTTGAAAGTGGTTGAGTTTCTGATAACCAGAATTAATTCAATTGCAGATATTGATTAGATTATTTCTGAATATTTTTATACCAGATGGCCACCAAGAATGTCTTGTGATATTACACCCCTGTGGGAAGTTTGAAGCAATTCTGCTGTATTCAGAGCAGGAAAGCAATTCTTTCTAGGCACTTATGTTATTTTCAATTTTCTGGTATATCAATCTTGCTTAAAAATTATTTCCTAGAATGCCCCCCCCAAGCAACCTTTTGCGGTTCATTCTACCCTACGGTTTCCAAGAAATATACCACAGATCAATATATATATACATTTGGCTTTTAGTGTAATGGAGGTACATGGACTTGGTGATGAGTTGAGGCAGTGAAAGAGTTTAAATCAATACAATATGTCTTAATTTCAATGGTCTAATGCTCTTGTTGCTCTCACTTTCTGCTTTTACTCAATCCATGCATTTATACAGTTGTGAGAAATTAGAAAGTGACACTATGATCAATGAACCACTGTGAACAACCTAGAGTTAAAAACACACTTTCCAGTTAAGTCATGCTATATTCTAGCACATTATGTTCAGTCTACCCCTTGCCTGACTATGCTTACAAACTATGGATTCAATCAAAGGGACAGTGGGACTCTAACCTAGATACTGCATATGCCTGTGACTTTGGATAACATCAGAATTTTGTGCTTGCTACTGGAAGATTGTGTAACAAAATGTTTGGCATTCCAACAGTGCTCCTATAGGAGTGTAGACATTTGAGAGGTTTTCCTCATTTTAGGTAAGGAAAAATTTAAAAGTTCATTTGTTTTTAGAAATAGAAGAATTAAACTGTTAATTTTTTACTGTTTTTTTTTTGTCTTTTAACAATGCTATTATTGATATAGAAAAAAATTCTTTGCCAATAATCCCAAATCTTCAAAAACATCGAGAATAGAAAAAGTTTGAATTTCCAATATTTAATCATTACAAATAAGTGTCTTGTGCTTATTAATGAAACTGCTTTAAAGTTACATTTTCTTCAATAGGAGATTTTTCTTCCCGTCAAGAGTTTACACATTAGTGATTTAAACACTATGAATGGACAAAAGATTCTCTAGGGGTTACTTGACCATTGAACATTGAGCCATTTAACCAAATTCAAAGCAATACTTTTTATCCTATATTAGTTCACTTATCCTCATTTATCCTCAGAATACTCTTTGAGCCACTTAACAAACAGGAAGTTTGTTAGGATACTTTTGTGAATATAAAGATTGAGGGTTTACCTAGGGATCTTTATATTACTTTTGTAATTTCTCAACTCCAGTAACTTAAAACACTGCTTTGCAATTGGATGAGGGCAAATTGACATGGATTAAAATAAAAAGAAATACCATTGCCTTCCCCTATCACTCCCAAAATGGGCCAGGCAACTGGGGTGTAAGGATAAGGTTGTTTACAGCAACAGTGATAAGCACTTCTGTGCAATGATTTCACTATTCATGTCATCAGGGAGAGATAGTATCATTACAGAATAAAATTATTTGGGAAGGACTTCAGAATAATACACAGAAGGGAAAAATCATTTTCTTCAAGGAATGAAAATTAAGTGTTGATACAAACAATAGCAACTTATTCTTTCATAAAGGGAAACCACCTTTCAGAAAATAGCATTACTAAACTGTGCACGGAAGATTGTAAAAAATGCAAAACAGGTATCTGGATAACTGTGTCAATTTTCCTTAATATATTCCTTATTTGAAAAAGCTTATGTGATATGGCAATAGCCAAATGATCATTTTATATTCCAGCTAGGATTGGGGAGACCTGTTAAAAACGATCAATTAATGGGTTGTAGATTCCAAGGTATAATACATTAGAATTCTTCACACTTGCCCAGCATGTCACAGCTATAGAAATCAACCTTTCTCACTAACCTGCCAATCCTTTTCTGTGAACGAGAGGTATTTGGACATTATTTCATTAGTTGTTTATGGAATTAGGTGATATGCTTATGTACCAGCACTGGAACTGAGAGGACTTTTGCTCCTGTGAATATACATAGGAAATTTTAAAACCTGTGCCTTCACATTAAATGATCAAGACATTTCATCCTGTCAGAAATTAACCATGTAAAAGAAACTGCCAGCAACTGCAAAATCAGTTCAAAATTGTTTTGCAGCTATAGGAAATGAATAAATTTAGTCCAGAAGTCATTGAAATTGTTGACACTATTTCTTTTCTTTTTTTTTTTTTTTCTGGAAAACATTCTAAAGTATTCTAATACCCACAGCACTTCCCATACCCATAGAGGTTTGTACATAAACTCAGAGGTCTTAAACATGCTCACCACACTGAGGAACCTGCTCAAGGAGCCTGCTAACAATAACTTCTAAAACCAAAGAGCTGGTAAAATCTCTGTGGAAACACTGTTTTGTGGAGAGACTCCAGAGAACCCTCAAAGTTGCTGTTGAGAAAAGGATGGCAGGAACCCTTAAAACAAATGATTTCCTGTCCAAGAGGAGCTGACTCACTAGCAGAGTGCGCCTTCAGATGGGGATGGGGAGACTCCACTGCCCACTGCTGCTGTAACAACTGTTGGAATTGAGAATTTCAGTGCTTTTGTTCAAATCCTTCCAGGTTTACTTTTGAAATCGTTGTTGAATTTGTGAAAATGTTCTCTGTATTGTGTGCATGCTTTAGATTCCTTTATGATGAGCATCTGTGAAAACTCAGCATTCTAAATTTAAAAATGTTTTTTTTTTCATTAATAAATAAATGAATAAGCAAGCCAATAGAAGAAAAACAAATGGGCAAAATATACCATCAGAAAACCTGATCTCAGATAGTTATTACTAAATATTTTAAAAATAATCTTTATCTTTTATTTAGTTATTTTAAAAAAAAAGGGGGAAACTTGCTTTGGACAAGTTTTGGCAACCTGAATAAGATATTAGTTCTCCAGACAAAAACAAAACAAAACAAAACAACCCTGGGTTTGAATTCTAGTACCAAATATTTTATAATTATTTTCTTTTCTTGTTCAATAAAAATAAAATAGATTTCTGAAATTATCAATGCATTTGCATTAGATTCGATTATACCATGATTAGTGTGTTAAAGTGCTCAAAAACTAGTGCACATGCATACATAATGCAAACACACATACACATCTAAAATGAAAACCAATAAGTAATCAAGTGACATGAAATATCCTAATGATACTCCATTTCACTTTTGCCAAACAATTCTACTGTGCATTTTAAGCTTAACTTTTATCTATCAACTGTGGGAACTTTAAATATACATTAAGTGATCTGTTATCATTATCAACAATGATAAATATACTTTTCATTCTGCTTACACATACCTAGTGGAGAAAAAGGGAAATAAATTTTCTGAATACTGCAAATCAAGACTTTTGACTTGGAATTCTTAGAGCAAACAATAAATGATGGGGAGATACTGCTATCATTTTATTTTTAAACTCATTTTACCCCAGCCCTGTACAGGTCCTTCCCTTCCCTGTTCATCCACTCCTGAAGTCCTAGACAGCTGTTGGAATATTGCTGCATCTGTTTCTTCTTTTTCAAACTGCTCAACTGGCTCTACCTTTCACTCCCTCATCAAATTTTCTTATTTATTTTGTATTTCTCTGGTTTTGAACCCACATCTGCATGCACATTGCTCAATCTCTGCTTGAATTAATTTAGTGAGATGATCTTCATGAATTTAGTTTGTGATTTTATTTTATTTTACTTTTTCTGTTCTTTTTACTGGTGTGGCCTCAATGCCTAGATCAAAGGATTTCATATCATAAATACTTGATAAGTATTTGCTGAATTAGTGCTGGTAGCAGTAACAGCAAAATTAATATGTATCACATTATTATGGGAGAGAGCGGGAAAGAGCAAATTTAGCTAACTTTAATTTTTGAATGACAATTATATAGGTTATCATTTCTGCATCATAATGATTTCCAATCTGTTTGTAAGCATGCATTGTTAAACTAATGAGATAGAATGTGAATGATAAAGTAAGAGAAAGCCACATACATACCCCAAACATACACATGTAGGAGATATATTCAATCATAACCATTATTACCATGTTCTTTCCCCAATCTGCTTTCATTTTTTAGTTTTAGTAGTTAAGCCCAGAATATCCTATGTAGAATTTAATGAATTTGCACATCAGTTCTATTTTTAAAAATATGTTACTAACCATTAATACCCCTCATATAAAAGGAAACTGGAGAAAATGAGACAGGTCGTGATCCACATAAAGGACAACAGAATTTATCAGAACTTTTTTGATAGAGGAGTAAAGGAATACTCTATATGGAACTGGAACATGACATTGAAAGATGTTTTAGACTACAGGATGCTCAATTGTTACTTAGTATCTGTAGTACCTCTCAGTAAATCTGTATTTGGCTCTAAGCCAATGCAAAGGAGCAAAGATGAATCTAGTTCTTTTCCTTGGTCAGAACATATCACAGAGCAATTAATTGTATGTGGTGAAAATAAAATCAAGCTAAGTGGTAAAGCTAATGGCCTATTTGTTCAATTTTACTCATACCTTGAAAACAACATTAGAGATAAAATGTACAATTGATATCATTATACTAATCCTTAAAATCCTTAGAATCCCCCCAATTCTATGAAATTATTCCCCATGTGACTTGGATCACCATACATATGATAAGGCTGGATAATTTTTTTAAACAAATACAATTTTTTTGTTAGTTGTAGAAACATTGCTTAGTTCTCCTAATTCTACACATCTCTTTGTCCCACACTTGTGACACAGTTGTTTTCATGGAGAAGAAAAATTATATTGGTCATGCTGAGGCTATTTCTAATCCTGCAGCGTGCTCCTCTCAGTGTTCTCAGCATGGGCTGAACTTCTACCAGTGAGAGGGTGAATTGTCCCTGGCTGAGCCCTGCCACTCACAGAACAACATTTTATTGACATCATAATAGTACTTGCAGGACCTCTTGAGGCTGTTTCATTTAATCCGACTTGTGGTGAAATAACATATCCACACTTGCCATCAAATTGGTGTTATGCTTTTTCAAAGCTGTTACGTTTGCAGAAGAATGTGATGTCTGTATGAGGACTGGCTATTGATATTTTATCCAGGGTATAGGTCTTCCTAACATCCCACAGTATTAGTAGGATTTGGTGAAGTCTATATATATTCATCTTTATCAGAGTATTCTCTTATTTCTATGTTTGAAAATGGAGTTGGGATTGGATTTAAAAAGACTACTAGTAGGAGAATAAATTTCTGAATATTTTGGAAAACTGTTTCATATTTTCCATAGTTTCTTTTCCCCCCATTTAGGTTAATTAAGAACTACTTATAAAAAGTAGTTTCTAAATAGATACAGGATGAAAAATGCCAAATTAAATATATTATCTCTGGTAGTTTTTCAAGTACTACTAACTGACAGTCTGAATATAGCCTTAGCTTGACCTCTTGATTTGGGGTATAAAAAATCACACTAATCAACTAATCACTTGTTAGAATATTCCAGTGATCTTGGAAGAACTTGACAAAGTAGGCAAGCTTTGAAAAATGTGTTCAAGTATGTAACATGTAAATTAAAAATAATGGTATCTTAATACTGGTGAGGAAACAGTTGATATAGTTTTATTGAATGTTTTGCTTTGTGCTGATAGCCATATGCAGATAGATGAACATTTTTCTTTTTAGATTAAATTCAATGTCTGGAATAGGGAGTATATATTTAAACCACTATTTTTAAATCAATGTTTGATTCAGAGTAGTGTGTTCAAATAAGGCCTCAGATATTTTTTCCCCAGTAAAATCATTTTTGTTTCCAGTCCTTGTCTACTATGTAAAAACACATATCCAATGCTGGGAGTAAAAAGTTTGGGGCACAGAGCATGTTCAGCATTTTGGAAGACAACTTAGTAAGAAACACTTTAGGACTAATGGGAATAAATTCATGTTAAAATATCAATAGAGAAAGTATAAAAACAACTGTATAGAAAATATAAGTTTCCTGAAGCAGACAAAAGCAGTGTAAAACAAAAATCTATAAATCTCTATAGGGAATAATTGTAATATTTTCTATCCAGAGGTGAGCTTTTCCTATTGCTGAAGCATGGCCACTGAGTGGTAGAACAAAGAAATTTTATGGGTTATTAATCCAGGAAATCCAGTGTTCAAGCGTGTTTACCTCTCAATTATGTTCCCTGGTCTTTAAACAGTTGTTGGTAGTAAATTCTCAGTAAGCATTGTCTATATGAAACTTAATCAGCTAATTCATATCATTATCTTTAGAAAAACTCAAATTACATAGAATAAAAAGAAAATTTAACACAGAAACACAATGGTGGAGACATATATTAGCCACACATAGGGGAATAGTGCATTAATAAAATACATATTAATTATTGCCATTATCTGAAAAACTAGAAGAACAGAGATTTAGAAAAAAAATCAATCTAGAGTATATTTTATTATTGTTTTTGTGTCTCTGATCAATTATCAGATTTTAGTCAGGTCCGACTTCTTTCTCATTTGTATTTCCTATACTATGTTATTCATTTTTAATAAAAATTAATTTTGTAAAAAAATAAGTAAAATTATTTGGTAAATAAAATAGTGTTGAAATTTGTTATTATCATAAGGAGTGTAACCACAGGTATACCCATCTGAGTAATAAAGTCCTAGGATTTTAATGAAAGCAATAAATAAAAAGGAAATAATGAGGAAAGTATATTTTTATTATATAAACGAAAATTATATGAGTTTTCAAGTGATTTGTGTATATCCTAGGTTTGCAGAAGTACATATTTCTTGGTGTATGTGTGTGTGTGTGTGTGTGTGTGTGTGTGTGTGTTTTCTTGACTGGCATCTTCAAAGGTATATGGAATTAAAAGCACAGGATAAAAGAGGTACCTTTTGAAGTGAGCATTGAATAATAATTTTTTCTTTTGTACCCGAGACAGCATCTTTTACTACAAGACATTTTTTCTTGAAAGTATAATGAAATTCACCGTTTTTTTAAAAAATATGCTTGCTTTGCATAGCTGCCCAAGAATATACCTAATATATAAAATGAAATAGAACTTCACTAGACTTTCCTATTAGGATGATGAAAATTGCTCTGTTGCTGAAAGATTTTCCATTTTGAGGTAAAAAAAAAGTTATTTAAATTTTTAGGCAGCTGTGAATCTGCTCATATATAATTCATTTCAAAATATTTGAGGTTCTACATCTGAACACTTGATATATGCACTGTAATATTTATACAGTCAGTGAGATTAAGGAGGTAGCTCAGTCTTTCACAAATATTTGTTTAGCACTTTTTGAAAACTACTGTGATTCATATTTCTTCACATATAAGATCTTAGGAATGAACTTGAACATATTCTTTACCAGGTGTTTGGCTTGAGTTCTGAATTATCTGGTAACAAATAAGAAGCAAAATATATCAAAAGAGTATTTAAGGACAAGTAAATATTCTTTTTGATTTATCAAGAACCTCAATGATATAAAATGTTATGCAATAATAATTAGTGTGGATGTAACTATTAAGAATAAGAAATTTATATAGAAACAAGACAGTAGATGGAGAAACTAACATGAAGTAACTATCACTCTAAGCCAGTTTGTCCTTAAGATATAATTCTTCCCCCAGATTTTCATACTCAAATCAGTGTTCAAATAAGCCTTCCAGTGTTGGACAGGTCCCTGAAGGCAATAAGGTAGATTGGATTATTCTTTGATCCATTTAGTTGCTTAAATTTTCATGATAATATATATTCAGTTGAATTTCTTCTTACAATGAACTTATTGTAAATATGTGTAGGATATGAACTTCAAAATGCTGATTTATTCCTAAACTCCTCATTGAGATTTTAAACCTACCCTACTTAGAGAATAAAATCCAGAAGACAGTATTAATTGTGAAGCATTGGTCAGCAGTTTTTACTTTTTTGAATCACCCATTTGTCATCCTATCTAAAATGGATAAATTACCCAAAAGCAAAAAACATGTGGAAACTGCCCAACCCACTAGCTAAGCATTCTACCCAGAAATAATAAAACAGATTTACCCTAAATTAATATGTCCTGGAAAATGTAGCTGTTTTGGTGTCACATGGGTTATTTACTAAAATAAAACCTGGCTTTTAGTTATTATATAATATATATAATCAGATAAAAATAAATCTGGTTTGTGTTTTACAGTTTAGCACACCTAGAAATATAATTTGAAAGGGAAACAAAACATACACAGAAAAACCCTTGAACATGATTGGTATTTTTAAAGAATCTTAAATAATGTTGTGACCTGACACTAAGGGACTCTTTATACTTTTACAAGTATTTCTGTCTCACAGTGTGAATTAATCACTAATTGCCTTTGTGTGATGAGTTGAAATTGGTGCTTTCTTCCTCATTGCTGGCTAAGACATCTCACCTCCCACTTCTTAAAGAGGTCGGGGCTCAGGCCTCTCCTTGAATCCTAAATGAGGTTTGTCAGTCAAGCGTAGCAAAATCTAATCTCATCCAAAGAAAAAGAAGAAAACAAACCAGAAAATGATCTGATTTTCCGATTTCATGGCCAAGGTTACCCTGGGAAGTGATGAAAGTGGCATTTAAAGCCCGTAACTAAGGTGGTGTGCCAAACTTAGCAGTAATAACGGATAAACCGTGTGGAAAGATATCGCTTTAACAATTTTACAGTTGCTAAGTGTGAAAATTGTAATGTGGTCAAGCTCCAGGAATCCATGGCAGTCAGTTCAAAGAACTGGAACAATGCTCAACTAGAAAACATTCTCAGCTCCTGTAACTACTAAATACTGATGAACTCGGCTTCGGCTTTGGCTGTTCCGACATCAGGCCACGGGGTGAAGAACAGCTTCATTAGTGGTGGTGTCTTTTCTCCCTCTGCTGTGAATGAACATGTAGCATCACTGAGGAGACAGGTAGAAATGTACCGAGGCCTAAATCATCACTCAGCACGATCTCAACATCATTTATGGAGTTTTGTGTTGTAGTTCTACCACTTCTTAGGAAGGAAAGAAAATTATCTATACTTGCCAATGCAGATGTGATAAATATATTACGAAAAATTATAACACAAAATTCATTAACCATTAGCCTCTGGTGGTGTGAAAATTTTACTATTTATATAGGAGTATCTATAATGCAAGCAAAAACAAGTTTAATCAACTTTAACTGTCATAATGCTTAGTGGTGTAACCAATGTAAATAAAAATGAGAAAGACCATTTTAATTATTTGCTTTGATAATTGATGCTATTTATTCAGTTAAAAAATCATGAAAATTTTAAGCATATTAAAATTCTAATTAGGAAATATCCCATAATATGTACTTTAGCATACTATAATAAAAATGTAAATTCTGCATATGATAGACACCCATTTAGTAGTTAAGAAAAGTAGGGATACTTCACTACATTTAGACGCCCATCAATAGCAAATTATGAAGAAAAGGAATATGTTGCTTATGTTCTTCTCTTTTCTCCTATATTTTCTTTAGGTTAAAGAAAGTCAATTTATATAGTGTAAATATGTATTCTGGTTTCACTAGAACTGTTATGTTTTATACTCTTGCCTGGGGTAATTATGAAAATTACTTTCTTTAAAGTCAGTTTGCTTGGATAACAAATTATACGCTCCCTTTCTCTTCCTGTATACGTGTGGTGTGTGTGTGTGTGTGTGTGTGTGTGTGTAAAACATATGTATAAAACATCCAGGTATGCATAGCAGTTACCTTTTCTGAAAGTAAACATGTGTCTATAACTTAATGAGAATCTCTATTTTAATTCCTTTTGCTTTTGGCATTGATGAGTCAGGAGAGATTTTCCTTGTTGTTTTTTTTAAACAGGAATTTAAAAACTATTGTGAGCAAGTGTCAAAAAACTAATATTTATTTTGATCACTATACCTCATAGAATGTCCACTAAGGGCATCACAGTATTTTGTGATATTATTAAACACTTATCAAATGAAATACTCATTTTCACATGTCAAGAATGGAGGGATCTCAGCAATTCAGATTCAATCTGTTTTCACATTGATTTAATGACTAGTCAAACATAAGCACTTCTTTCCCATCTCCCATCACTGATGAAACAAAAGGTGTTTTTTTTTTTTCCTTTTTTGATGCTGTAAGGACCAAGTCTAAGGCCCTATCCATACTGAGCTACTACTCTAGCATTGATCTATACCACTACCCTGAAGCAAAAATATTAAACAATTAATAGTTTGCATCTAAAAGTAATCTTTATTTAATTATTTTTGATTCATTTCAGAAAAGAAACAGTAATCTAATGATAATAATTGTAGTTACTATTATTTATAAAAAGCTTACAAAATTTGTTACACTATGTAAGAAAGTTCTAAGGATTTTTGTGAATGTGTTTCTTTCAAATGTCACATGTTTTTAAGTTATGAAATATACAAAATAATAATGTTAATATATAGTAATATGGAGGATTCTAAAATGTTATAATATATTTAGTTTTGTTAACAAATATTAAGTGGTTTTGTGGGGTTTCTAAGCAGCACAGTTCAAAGATACTGAAGGGGATTATATTCAAGCCTACTATGGTAGGAACTTAGTTTAATTTTAACAAATACCTCTGTGTATCAAAGTCTTGTTATATGTAGTGTGTTTTTAGAACTTTCTTAAATAATCATTCAATGTTAAAATTAAAAAGAAATTACAGCTCTTAATCTAGTTTAAGACTCTTTTATATTAAGATGTAATACTCTTCTATATAAAGATGTAATTGAAATAGGAATTTAAATTCATTTTTTGTCTTTTATCTTTTAAGCAAATAATCAATTTAAACATCACTCCACAGATTTAGTTATATACTTTTAATATTAAAAATTGCTTTAATAACATTCTTTCCAGAATAAAAGATCACCTTAAAATATTTTAATGCCACTTATTCCCAAACACCATGAAATTGCATTCTTGTATTTTAGTTGACTCTATATTTCAAACAGTACACATTGCCATTGTTGTATAAATATTAATATATTTTTCATGTATTTATATTTGTGATTTTTTATTATTTTTGTGTCTAGATTCTTCTGTGTATAATCATTTATTTGAATATCTTTTCGAATTCATTACTTCTGTTCCTGCTTGTAAAAATTTTCTCTGATTTGTTTGTCTGAAAGCTATATTGAATCTTAAGAATGTTTGTACTGACTACAGAATTCTAGGTAGCCAGTTATTTTCTTGAAGAATTTGATGACAATTTTCTGGCTTCCATTTTTTCTACTGGAAATTTGTTAGTCAACCTTTTTGTTTTTATTAGTATTTATAGTTATAAATAATGTTGTGGTTCACCTTGACATAATCATTCAAGCTTGGAATATAATTTGTTCGTCTGCCTTCAGTCCCCAGTACTTCTCTTTTCCCTCCCCTGTTTTCCTTCCTCCACAATACTTCTCTACTTTTTCTCATTTGAATGTAATCTGACAATATTCTTTCATTGATTTTTGGTAGTTTTTTTTTTTTTTTTTTTTTTTTTGCTTTTTGCCTTCTGAGTGTTTGAAAGATCTGCTGTTTTTACTACACTTGCACACTAATACAGTTCAATTGCCACAATTTCATGGACATTGGCAGAACACAGAATATTCCTTGATTAGAGACATCTTTATTTTTCAAGCATTTGTACAAGTCAGGTAGTTAGTACCTGTGCAAGTTCCCCTAGCCTGAATTCCCACTTCGTGATGAAAGGGGGACCAGGTGACACTTGCACAGTAGATAGGTGGCATTTCATCTGAGAGATTTTGAGTGCAAAAAACTTAAGTTTATTGTTTTACTGGAACGCATAAATGCCTGTACTTTACTCCAGAGCGAGGGACTATCCCTGTCATCCCGTGCTATACAAATATCCATGCAGATCAAAACTAGTCAGTGTCTCTGCTTATAAAATATGCAAACATGAAACATCTCACAAACATCCTTTACTTTGATTGTATTTAGAGGCATATTAGTTTTGTCAGTGCATTTTCTTTGTCTCATGCCTTGTTTTATACACTTTTAATTTCTCTATTTTTCTATATTCCAATCTGGATTTTTTTCCCTCTTATATTCTATTGCACTAATTCTTGCTTTGACTTTATCTAATCTGGAGTAATCCTATTCATTGTAGTCAATTTTATTGTACTATTAAATTTTAAAAATAAATTTTAAAAGTACATAAAATTTGTAAAAATTGGATTGTATTTTGTAAAATGTATTATTTTTCACAATGAGCAATGTGTTTATATTGGGATTTTAAAATAGTTGTAATTCATAGGTATTTAATATTCATGTAAATACTACAGTCCCCATGGGTCAGTTGATATTGCTTGTTATTTTCTGCTGGACTGTCTTGTGATGTTGGTAATTTTTGTTTATGCATTTTGTATTTTATTTGCAAAAGTGAGTTATTATTTGACTTAAAATAATATTTTTCTTTGTAAAGAATGCTTTTGGCTCAGGGCCTGGGTACTAGTAATATAGGGTCATCTCAATCCAGTTTCAGGAATTAAGATAATCTGATGCTAAGTAGAATTCCATGCATGATGGCTTTCTGTTTCATCTGGACTCCAGTATTTCAGGGGTTCTTTCTATAACAAATAGTACATAACTGGAATCCCTCCAGCCTGACTTTGGATTGTCTTATAATCCAATCTCTGTCTCTAATGCTATGAGGCTGTCAAAAGGCCAGTTAAAGTTTCAGCTTGGGAATCAACAACAGTGTCCCAAAATAACAAATAGCTATTTTAAAATTTTCATTTTATTTTTTAAATTTCCCTCAGTGGTTAAATTAGTCTGAATTATATATTGCATAAATATTAAAGGAGGAAGTTCAAGGGTGTTTTTACGTCTTTTTCTTTTATAAAAGATAACTGAAATGGCTTAATCAGAATACTTCCTTTAGTAAACCAACAGGGAAAAAAATAAAATTAATGGGCTTTACAAATCATTTTAACCATGAAATATGTAGAAGTCCAGACAATCTATATTGAGTAACCTTTTAAAAAACTGCTTCCCTGCCTCATTTGCTCATTTTTATTACCTATTTTTCTTTTCTTCTCATCACCAAAGTGATAGCAATAAAGTCACTTTCCTTTCTCTTCCTTTTTACTTGCTCTTGAATCTTCATTATCTTGTCCATTTGACCCATAGGCAACTATAGGCAGCAGAGAGACCACAGGGTGTAAAAAGCCAGGCTCATCCCAGAATTCCTCTGTCATTGCCATCCATTTATTTCTGAGTTTGCAAAATACTCTTCTTTTTCCACTCCACACAAGCACCTACACAGATCTCTTTCTCTCCTTTCTCTGCATTGATTCATCACACCAGGAATTTGTGAGCATCTGTTATTACAGTTTTCACAGTGGTGAACACTATATTTAAGGTTGCATTGACACTTCCATTACAGAATTGTTGCTTCCAATCACATGAGGACTTATGAATAATTATTGTTGTAGGAAAGAGGTTGAAATTTTCAATGAATGTATAATGCATATAGTTTACTTTGCAAGTTGATTAAAAGATGGATTATGTTGTCTTGAGTTAGTAAAAATTAAAAAAGGGAGTGTTAGCTCTTTGAAAACATTTAGTGATTGATAAAGATGCGATGTTTCTTAAAATATTAATGTTCCAACATATGATTTTTGTATAAGTAGACTTTAGAGATCTTGATGTTCACAGACATTGTATTCTTATTATCTTGGTGAGATTTAAAAAGTTAAGAGTTAACTGAGAAAGTTGAAAGTTAGGAGTTTCAGTTGCTCAATTTGAACAAATGGAATAATGGCATTATTAAATCACTTTAAAGAATCAGTGACAAGTTGCTAAAATATCTGTGTTTCTTGCTCAGAAGATATTGAATTGCAGAGAAAACTAAGTATTTGAAAACAATCAAATAATCAATAATCATTAGAAAAACAGACTAACAGAAATTTAGAGCAAAAAGTATTTACAAAATGAAAAGAGCAATATTGCATTGGAAAGATGTGTTGAGTACACATTCTTTTTTTTATACCAGGGATTGAGCCCAGGGGTTCTTAACCACGGAGCCACATCTCCAGCCCTATTTTGTATTTTATCTAGAGACAGGGTCTCACTGCTTAGCACCTCCTGTCGCTGAGGATGACTTTGAACACATGATCATCCTGCTTCAGCCTCCTGAACTGCTGAGATTACGAGAATGAGCTACCATATGTGACCTGAGTCTACCTTCTTTTTAAATACAACTCTCAAATATCAGCATAGCTTGTCCTGATGCTTGATATCATTTCCAAAAGAGAATAAACTATTGATGATAGGATATATAAACATTTATTTAAATTAATATACAATATAGCTACAACTTTATCATTACATTTTCTAAATTCTCATCAACTTAGTGTATGAAATGCAACACTCAGAGGTGAAGATCTCAGTGCTGCCACTCTTGCTGATTTATCAGGTATTCATAAAATAAAAATTTAAAAAAATCACAACAAACTAAAATGTTCATCAATGTGTGGTTCTTGGGATTGGGGTCTTTAAATACAGACACCTGTGTCAAATCTGGCCCAGAGTCTGTTTATTTATATTACTGTTCATTGCTACTTTAAATTTACCACTCAGAGTCGTATAGTTTTGACAGAGATCACATGGCCTGGGAAGTAAAATATTTGTTATATGGTCCTTACAGATTCCTGCTTTAAGATATTGTTGGTTATGATAAATAGTGCATGGTATCTTTCCAGTGTTTCTCTAAAAAGTGACTTATGCTGATGTGTCAAATTGGCACCAATGGCCAACTGTCACTGGAACACTCATCTATTGCTGCCAAATAGGTATGCTTCCAGAATATGGCAGTTGGTCTGAGTGAAGGAAACACTGACCTTATATACAAGCTCTTTTTGAATCTAAACGGAATAGCAACATTTGTGCTGCTTGTGTACATCTTTTGCCCCTTAGAAAATCACCAACTGTTCAAAATAAGCTGCTTTTTTTCCACATTATCAGATTAGTCTTTACTGATATTCCCTTAGTCTGAGCTCTAGAATTCCAAATTTTATGTTTTCTATATCATTCCTATTAAAGTCATCAATTTATTTTTGTGTTATATTTGTTTTCCCATCTAGACTTCTTGGTATAAGAAAATGGCTGAGAATAATTAATTTCATATACATACACACACATACCATTCAAACCTTGGCGTCATACTTTGCCTGCATCTTTCAGTTTTGAGATGTGGTCTACATAGCAATGTACTATCTTCCTAGTTCTCTGATCAGGTGCGATATTACCTTGGAAAATGGAGATCCCATCTGCTTAGGGGTTTCCAAACCCAACGTGACTACCTTCAGGAAGTGATTTCTTTGGGAATCCCATCCACACTTTGTAAAATCAGGGAGAAGAGAAATGAAACAAATTAACTGACAAGAACATAGCAGAAAATGTACTTATTAGGTGAAAATACAACCTGATTCTTTGACATCATATTACTTTGTATTAGCAGTAGCAAACTTACTATGGTAGAAAAAATTGAGCCTGGGTAAAATGATGCTCCTTTGAATCAAATATATTAACAAAAATAATAGCATCTGCAGTAATTTTATAATCACAAAATAGTTTTTCAACATGATTGATCTTTCTGCCTTTTTTATATGTAGTTTAGAGAAGGAAAATATTTGAGGCTTAGAAGGAAATAAAAACGGAACGGCATATTTCCTTAAAAGTAGAAAAATATAGAGATGAATGAAAATAAAGAGGGAGGGAGGGTCAGTGAGAAAAGATAAGAGAGACACAGTTGTATTTTCATGGTTGTTAACTGCCCTCTCATTAACATAAGGCAGCTGCTAGACCTGACCAACACTAGAAAAATGATTTTTCATTAAAAAGTGAAGAATCCTAGGGTGAGGGTACTTGAAACTCACACCATTGAAGGGAGTGGTAGGTGGAGGAGAAAAAGAAGCAGGCTGGCGCAGTGGTGCACTCAGGTAATCCCAGCAACTGGGGATGCTGAAACAGGAGGATTGCAAGTTTGAGGGCAGCCTCAGCAATTTAGTGAAGCCCTCAGCAACTTAGTGAGGCCCTATTTCAACATAAAAAAATAAAAAAGTGGTAAAACAACCCATGGTTTAATCCCTAGTTCTAAAAAAAAAGAAGTTAACAACAACAAAAACAGGTTAAATACTTACAACTTTCATCCTGTGTCTTTGTAAAATCTTAGAATTTAGAAATTAGGTGGAGCCAGCCAAGTGTTAAATAAATTCCACAGTATTTTAATCATTGTACTATTACTAGTGTAATGAGAATCTGCCATCTAAGATACATGTTTGTGGGACTCTTTTAAAATGTTTCTCCTCCTAAACCATGCACACAAAAAAATTAGCCTTCTGTATTGCTTTTTGCTTTTCTATAATTTTTCAGATTGTCAACACATAAAGTATTTTTCAAACATTTACTGAAAAGACATCCTCTGGGCACCAAACTTAGGGGAGAATAAACAGTTCAGAGAGCTGAAAACGCTGATTGCTTATTGAACTATAACATTGCTAGTGACAAAGTTAGGCTAGTGTCAGATCCCATTGTTCATTTAAAGCATGCAGTTCAAGAGACAACTTGATTCTTTTGAAAAGAAATGTCTCTATGCTCATATTTCTTCTACATGGAAAACATTACTTTTCAAAAATACTCTTTAGGCTTTAAGAATATATCTTTTGGTGTGTATGAAGAAATTTATTGTTGACAACTTTCTTGTTGCTACTAGTTCATTTATGACATTCATGATAAGCTTTTGTATATTTCTGGCATTGTTTCAGTGTGATGAGTTTCATGCATGATACTGTCAGTGTCTTCTTCCTAACAGTAGAAGATCCTTGTAAAGGATCATAGTACATAATTGCCTATTTCTTCAGAAGTTTTAAATTTAAAATATGCCTCATCATAGAATAGCCTTTCCAAATCATTCATTGAAAAAAGAATCTAGTAGACACATTCAAATTTAGGGAATAAGGTTAAAAGATATTTATGATTATTTAATATATTTTATGTAATGTAATATATGATTAAAAAACAAAAAAAAGTTGATACGATCACTAATATGATTCATAATAACTAAAATAACCATGATAAAAAATAAAGCATTAGCTTCATGATTCAAGTTTTTAAAGATAATTTATTTTTAAATTTGTTCTTCAGCTGAGACCAAAAAAAGAAAAAAATGAACAAATTTACGGGTGGGTGTCAAGTGATACTTTGAAATATATATACATACATATGTGTAATGTTTAAATCAGGTTAAACATATGTATCTACTCAAACATTTATCATTTCTTTAAAGTGAGAGCATTCAAATTCTCTCTTCTAACTTTTGAAATACATAGTACGTTGTCATGTCTACAGTGCTCCTACTGTGCAAAAGCACACCAGAACTGCCTGCTTCCATCTAACTCTAATAGTAACCACTGATCAGCCTCTTTCCAGCCTTTTCTCTCCTCTGTTCTCCCCAGCTTCTGGTAACTGACATTCTACTCTCAACTTCTATGAAATTACCTGTTTTTATACTCTGCACCTGAGTGAGATCAGATAGTACTTTTCTTTTTGTGTCTGGCTTATTTCTCTTAACGTAATGATCAACATTTTCATCCATATTGTCATCTCACTCCAGTAAGAAAGGCTCTTCACAGAAAGACAAAAAATAATAAATGTTGGCAAGGAGATGAAAAAAATGGAACCCATAAGCTATTATGGAAATAACTGTGGTGGTTCCTCAAAATTGTTTTTTAAAAAAACTACCATATTATCTAGCAGTCCCACTACTTATATATCCAGAGGAAATCAAACCATTATTTCAAAGAGACAACTTCACTCCTAAGGTAATCACAATTCTTGGTTCACAATAGCCAAGAAAAGGAAACAAACTAAGTGTCCATCAACTCATGAATGGATCAATAAATGTGGTATATATATACACTGTGGAATACTTTTCAGCTGTACTCATGTTTTAAAATCATTATGCTTTTAAGAATTTTTCTTTTTACCTAATTTAAAATATTATTTCTTAAAAAATTCTTCTTCCCTGATATCGTTCATTTTTTTCTGCCCTGGTAACTTTGTTATTGCTAATTGAAAGAAATATAATGTTAAAGAATGAGACATGCATTTTTCTCTAATAAGTAAATATTTCCACTATATATTTTTTCAGTTATTTTGTTTCACTTTTCTTCTTCCTGCTTATACAAAGTCTGGATGGGATTTTAAATGAAATCCTCCTGGGTCTGGCAACCCCTGAGCAGATGGGATCTCCATTTTCCAAAGCAACATCACATGTGGTCAAATGACTAGGAAAATCATACACTGATGCCTTGAATAACACAGTTCAAAGCTGAAAGAGGGGGCTAATATGATGCCGAGGTGTGAATAGTACTTAGAGAAAATGAAGCAAATTGTAATCCAGAAATTTATGGTTTCTCTTAATAGATCTATCATTAATATACTTATCTAAATTTTTTGACATTATTATGTAGTCAGCGTATAACATCTCTTGAGATAAAGATCTCTATGAGATTTCAATTTGTTTAAAAGTAAGTTTTCCAGAAGCAGGGTTGTCTCTCAGTTTTCCTGTCTTGTGTTTCCATGTAATAGAATTCTTTCATCCTTGCTGAAGTGAAAGAGAATTTAGTATGTGGATTTGAACTGTCAGAATCCAAGCAAAAAAATGGAGGATCCTGACTTTAGGGAGAGTGAGAGCAGGGAACTTCAAGAGCAGGTTTTGGGAAATCATTTTCCCCTCTTCATCATAACAAGTGCTAATATGTTTTGGGCATCTGTTTCTTGGTGGTAAACAACATTTTGCATGCATTAATTTTTAAATATCAGATATTCTGGGAAAAACACATCATTTTCATTTTAGAACTACAGAATATGTGGTAAGGAGAGATCAATTTATCAATGTCCCCAGCAGGTAAATGAGATAGTTGGGTTCCAATCCAGTCAGTTTATATTCAAAACCTCTCCCCCCCTGCTGCCCGCCACTATGTTATAAGGGTCATGTATCCCCAGTTGGTTTATTTTTAATCCTAACATTGAGCTAATATTACTTAGCTTTTATATTTCATAAGGTGCAGGGTGCCCTCTGTACCACAAAAATATAAAACACAGCAGCCCACATAGGAAAACAATGTGGTTCCCTCTTAGGGAGCAATGTAGAGTAGTTAAGCTGGTTAGTCTCCATGAGATTGTCAAGGGATCATGGTTGAAAGAATGGCTCTTCAGTCACCAATATGAGATGTCTTTCATTGGCTCTAAAAAAGTTTTTACATTTCTCAAGTACTTTTAGTCAGAGACAAGACTATAGGAGAAATCCAGAGAGTAGTGGCTTCAGCTTTATGGAGATACTTGAGAAAGTATTATGACATTTGTTTTCATATCCAATCTGTCTGAATTTGGTCACATGATCAATGTACACACAAGTCATACTGAGCGATCAAAGTATACACAAGTCATACTGAGCAATCTCTGGAAACATTCTGGGTATTTTTGTGTTTGACTAGCTATATGCCTGGTTAAAACTTAGAACAAAGACTCAATCTGGAGGTGAATTGTCTGTCTCTGTTCTTGACCTCATCTGCCAATCTATTTTTTTCTTTTACAAATTCTATAAATTGACTAGAGACCAGCTACTGGATTAGTTTCCTCATATTGGGGAATTTCTAGATGCTATTTTAATAGGGAAAGGGACAGGATGCAACAAGATTGTTGAAATCAGTCAAAAGTAAAGATTGTTGAAATCAGTCAAAAGTAACTTTTCTCTGTCTAGGGCTCTGGTATGAATTAAGGCAAGAGAGGATGAGGGATTATAAATGTGCATCTATAATCAAAATTATCTGTTAGAATAATAAATTTTTTTCTAATGGATTTCTCAGGAAGCAGAGTGTTATACTAAGTTAGAACTCTGAACTTCACCTGTTGAATTTATTGCTGCCTAAGCTACTTTTATTTATATTTAAATTTTCTAATATTTCTTAACATTAGTGAGTTGGACTAAAGTGTTGATACTTTTGGAACATGAGTTTAAATTACTCTCTCTATATATATATTTATATATATATAAATATATATATATATACACACATATATATATCTGTATATATATGCACACATATATATGTATGTATATATACATACATAGTGTATATGTGCTTGTGTGTATATTCATATCCTAAATCTCCTTTGTGATTCACTGTTCCACATGTTGCCCTGCAAATTTTTTTGCTGTTCTTCTTCAGAAGCAAGGAAATTAGAGGGCTTATTGAATAACAGTAAATCAAAAAAACGACTTCTCAGAAAATAAAACTCTTCTTTGTTTCTGTTGTTTATTTGGTAAATCTGTGAAAAATTTAGGCTGAGAGCAATATTTTAATAAGCTATAGGTGAATGTGTGTATTTGTGACTTTTTTATTCTTAAAGTGCTTCTTGGGAAAGAAAAATCTTTGGGGATTATTATTTTTTAAATGTGTGTTATTTTAGTTATAAAAGGGCAAAAGAAAAATGCTTCTAAAACTGAGTCTTTCATTTCCAGCATGCTCATATGGTAGCAGAAATTTTGTTAGAATAGTCATTGTCAGTATGTCAGTCAGCTTTTCAACAGGGTGACTAAATAGCTGATACAAAAAACTTAAAGGAGGTAAGATTTATTTTGACTCATGGTTTCCGAAGTTTCAGTCTATGTTTGTCAGCTCCATTGCTCTGGGGCTGAAGTGAGACAGAAAATCATGTTGGAAGGACATAGCAGAGGAAAGCTGCTCAGCTCATGGCAGTTGGGAAGCAGAAATAGAGACAGAGAAAGAGAAAAGAGGGAGGGGGGGAAGGGGGAGAGATAATATCTAATATCAACCCAAAGGCACATTCCAGTGACCTACTATGCCAGCCACACCTCACCTGTCTGTAGTTACCATCCATTCAATTATTTATCCATCAAATGGATCAATCCACTGAATAAGTCAGACACCTCATTATCTAATCAATTTCTGAAAAACCCAGCTTTGTACTTTGCTGTATTGCCTTCAATATATGAGCTTTTTGGCAAAGTTATAGATCCAACCGTAAAGTTTCTTTTGGATAATTCTCTTTAATTTTTTCTTTCTGATTCTTTAAAACTGAAGTTTTTGTGTATATTCTCAGAAATTTTGCTATTTAATAAAAAGTTAGAAATTAGTTATTAGTAATACTAAGAAATTCACTAGCCTCGGAACTAACAAAGAAGTTCTCAGTACTATTCTGTAAGATAAATTCAGAATTATCTTGCTGGTTTGGGCTAAAATCACTTGGGGGCTTTTAAGTATTCCAAATATGTAGAAAAGTCTATGTTTATGATGCTACAATTAGAAAATAGTTTTAAACTTAAGAATGGAACCCATATGAAAACTCTGGACATGAACCTATTTTGCGATATTTATTTATTTGGGGATATATCTTGTAATGTAGGTAAAAGTATTTTGTTGCAAGATTGCTACAGTTGCAGGGGACAAATGTCACAATAAAAAGAGGCAATTTAACTTTTCTCTCTGAGAAATTTGGGTTTTTCTATGTCCTATATTTTTATACAACATCTCTCACTCATCACGCAGTTATGTAGTAACCACACACTTAATGATGCACATTAGTTTTATTCCTTGACTTTAAAGTGATAATGTTCCAATTTAGATTTGAAGACATGCTCGGTTGAGTTACAAAGAATCCATTGGAAAATAAGTGGCCCATATCCCATTTTCTTATAACAGAAAATGAATTTTGGCTCAGTACCTTCCTTTATTTCCACCACAGGGAAAATATAGATATTCACTATCTCTCCTATGAGAAATATGTTCTAATTTTTGGATCCCAAGAGTTTTATGGAAAATTTGTCCCTTTAAGTCATAGTCTGACCCAATTAAAATATGAAAATGATTAACTCACCTACCATTTAAAGGATATGAAACTGGGTTGTCATTATGGTAACACCATTCTAAGATATGCAAAACTTCTATATATATTATGATAAATCAAGTACTGAATACTTGTAACCAAACTTGGTTTTTATTTCTATTTGACTCCTTGTATCTCCTTTAAATGGAGATCTAAATTGTAGATTTTTTATAGATTTATATTTTCAAAACTACTACATGAACAAGGAATTACACTGTTTTTTTTGTATTTTACATTTCCTTTTATTCAAATTGAAAGAGCATAATTATCACATTCTAAATGGATGAAATTGTTAAATTTGTAAGCTTATACACTTTAGTAGATTTGTTATTCTATTCAGAACTTAAATTTATTCATTTCAGTAATACCTTTAAAAACGTATTCAACTACCTTGCAAAGTTTGAAGAAAAAATTATCAATGCAGTAAAATCAACAGCTTAAATATTTGTTGAATTAACATTTGAGAGGGTGTAGTCAAATTGTATTTTATCTAGCACAATTAATAAAATGTATGAAATATCACTTAAATTATATCACCTCCATTATAAAAATGGAGAGGTATTTTCTCATAATACATTGTTAAATGTAGTGACTTCCTTTTCATTCAGTAAGGAGCCAATTATAAGAGATTTTGATGTCTATTGTACTTCAAGAAAGTTAAGTGAGTTGAAAGATGTCAGATAACAGTGATAGATGGCTTATCTATTTGCTTTAAAAGAGATTAGGATGGGGCAGTAGTCTGCTCAATACATTGTGGGGCAGATATAGATCTACCCTTTCTAAGTCATAGAAGTATACTATGTCACTAAAAAAAAGTATCAAATGCAAGTAAAAATTCATATACTAACATATTGATCAAAATGTAAGCATGCTGAAACTATGAAAGTGTAATATTTTATTTCTATAGCAAATATTACTTCTTATTAGTATTTTTATTTTTTATAAGTGCATTATAGCTGTACATAATACTGCAGTTCATTGAAATAATCATATATGCATGGGATATAATTTACTTCATTTAATTCCCTTATACCTTTTCTTTTTCTCCCATTTTCCCTGCCCCAGTCTCCCTTATATACTCTACTGACCTTCCTTCATCTTTTTGCAGTTTTTGTAAACTGGTAGTTCATAGGTATATGAAAGATGGAATTCACTAATGTACATGCACACTTATTAGTATTTTGAAGTTCTTATAAAGCAGTGTATCTATTAACTTTCAGTGTTCTTTAAAAAAATTAAAAAGGCAAAATAGATTTTGCTTTAAAAATATTATACTGTAAAACCATAATTCCTAAATGAGTAACTTTAATCTCCAGATAAATAATAATTTTAATTAGGATTATTCCCAATTAGATTGTATCCCTGTGAGATCATCTGCAAATGTTAAGTCTCCACTTCCAAATCAATTTTCATAAGTTAGTTCTACTGTTTTCCTTTCATTGGACCCTTTTTGTCCTCTCTTGTGTACAACATACATTTTAATACATGGCATTATTTAACATTCTCTCCTCAGTATTAAACAGTGAAATGTTAGCACACTTCTTTGACATTGTATTGAATTTGCCTACAAATGTAGAGAAGAGAAATTTAATAATTTGAAAAGATTATAAAATTTCTAAGACCAGTAGATTGTATAGTCTAAGAAAAGTTGTACTATCAGCTTTTATTGGCTTTTTAATAGGCAAATATATGTGTTCTAAATTGATAAGGTCCACAAATAAGTTTATTTTCTCCTTTGTTATTCAAAATTGAGTTTACTTGGAGATCCTGATTCTGGGACATAAAAGTTTCTGAGATTGTCCAGCAGTGGGAAACCAGCCAGCCTTCTGTTCACTGCTCTTCTTTCACCTTGCCGCTTCATCCATCTGTGTCCTTTGACTCAGCATATTTTCCTCATGTCCCCACATTGCCACAGACATGGGGGATCTTTAATCATGACAAATGGAGCAGAGCAAGTTATCCAAGATTATCATGGTCTCATTAGCAATTAAGTGATCTTAATAAGGTATAAGACAGTCCCACAGTGAATAATAAGGAAGAAGGATAAAATAACTCATAATTTAGTTCAACTATAGACATTTATGCTTAATAGTATGATTCATCCTGAGACTGTTTGGAGCATATGGACAAAGTCCAGTATCTAGTAAAAACCACTCTTTTGGCACTATACAAAGAAACACAAATGGGTAAATTGAGGATTTAAGAAATTTTCAAAAATTATATCCTAAGAAATGTGACCATAGATTTTTGTCTGGATGTCCATTTCCATTGAAAGATAAACCAGAACTAAGGACAAACATTCTTTCACAATAGAATTAATACTAGCACTACTTATAAAGATCAGTATTCCAAGGTGGACATGGTAGTGCACACCTATAATCCAAAGGCTCAGGAGGAAGAGGCAGGAGGATCACAAGTTCAAAACCAGCCTTAGCAACTTACTAAGGCCCTAAGCAACTCAGTGAGGCCCTGTCTCTAAATAAAATACAAAATAGGGCTGGGATGTGGTTCAGTAATTAAGCAATACTGGGCTTAATCCCTGGTACAAAAAAACAAAACAAAACAAAAAACTTAGCATTCCAGGGAAACTATATACATCTAAGCAACTATGTTTTATTTATTCTATTGTCTCATTTATCTAAAATGATCCCAACTCAAAGATATGAACATTTCTACTATC
Source organism: Callospermophilus lateralis (assembly GCF_048772815.1). Lineage (NCBI taxonomy): Eukaryota > Metazoa > Chordata > Mammalia > Rodentia > Sciuridae > Callospermophilus > Callospermophilus lateralis. Next base: position 49,277,664 of record NC_135312.1, on the reverse strand, counting down.
ATGTATAATTAATTAGAACAATTTTTTTTAAAAAGATATGAACATTGATCTGTGATATTAAAATGCTGATCTCCATAACTCTCAGGGTCTGAGTCAACATATGTGATTTTTCTGAGTACATGTTTGAGAATTTGGCAGAAATTCATCTGCAGGATAAGTACTAAGCATGTATATGGGTACCAGTGATGTGTTACTTCAATGATGTCTTTATCTGCTTGATTATCTTACGGTGTCTGAACAATATGAAAATATTAAAAGGAAGATCAAATATTAGGCATGTGGGCAATATAGATGTGAGTATTGAGGTTTCACTTTGATTTTTTTAAATATAAATAAATACTTAAATTTTTTAGAACTGTAAACAAAATATAACTTTCAATTTCACCCCAAATACACAACCACTTCAAATGAGTATCTCATAAATTTATGTGAAAGTATGATATCCAATTGGGTATTTGAGACATTTATGATTGTTGAATAAATTAGACATGTGTGGGCATAGATACAAAAAATATTAATGGAAACCTTGACTACCTTGACTACATGTATGAAGCCAGGCAAAGGAGAGTCAAAATGCATCTCTATCTTCTTTCCTTTTCTCCTCTCCCCTCTCCTCTCCTTCCCTTTACTCCTCTTTCCCTTCTCTCTGCCTTCCTTTGTATCCCCCTCCCTCCCTCTTTCCTCCCTCCCTTCCTTCCTTCCTCCCTCTTTTACTCCCTCCCTTCCCTCTTTCCTTCCTTCCTTCTTTTCCTCCCTTCTTTGCACCCTCCCTCCCTCCTTCCCTTCCTTCTTTCCCTCCCTACCTCCACCTTTCTTTCTTCCTTTCTCTCTTTCTTTGAGCTTACAGAGATGGTAATGTGGTAATGCTATTGGTCAATGGGATTTACAGAAGGAAAAGAATACTCGGTCTTAAGAGTGAATTGTGTTTGACAAGTGGATATTTACATGGTGGCAATAAAACATGATTTGTAAGAGTCCATTAAGAAGGCATATTCATGGCTGGAGACGAACTCAGATTTAAAAGTGTAAATCTGGAAATCATATGTGTGGAGATTGTTTTATGAAGTAGGTGGGATTACTAGGTAGGAAGTATAAGAAAGAGAAGGACATATAATCAAAGGAAATAAAGGAGTTTAGAGGAAAAAGAGATATTTACAAGAACCCCTAAATGATCTAAAACAGGATGAGGCAAAATGCAGAAGACAAGGAAGAGAATGATGTTTCAAATGGTGGAGTTAATGGAAAGGCTAAAATTTAAAAATTGTGTGAAGCTACTCAGAATTGGTAAGCTAGAAACTGAAACTTTCATACTTATGAAATCCGGTAAAATAATTTTATCTCACTGAATTGGTAATGATACATTATAAAGATATCATTACTTGAATAAGATATTCAAATAAACACCTTTAAAACAGAGAATGATGATAGTTTAAATGTTCTTGAGGAGCATTCATTGTTTTGTGGATGATTAAAAAGAAAACCTTAAGTATCACCACTAATTAATAATAAACTGAGAACAAGTGAAAACTTTCCTGCTTTATAAAGTGTACTCAAGTGTGGGAAATATGATTTAACTTATGCAGAGTTTTTAAGAAAAAAAATCAATAGCTTTCTTCAATAAATTTATCTATTTGCTTATATAACAAATTCGTTAATCACTACTGTCAATGTTTGGATTCATTGGTTGTCTTCATCTCTTATAAAGTACAATGAATAGAAACAAAAAAGTAAAACTGTGTGTGTGTGTGTGTGTGTGTGTGTGTGTGTGTGTGTATTTATATATACGCTTCTGAATTGTGATGTGTGCTGTAAAGGAAAAGGAAAACAGGAATAATTATTTCGTGTTGAGCCATCAAGTCAAACCTTGTTGAGGGAACAATATATAAGGTCAGACCTCAAATATGAAGCAGATTTATTTGAAGAGGTAGAAGAACTTTAAACCCCACATATGTATGACTTCATTGAAAAAATTATCCTGTGAAATAGGGTTCATGTACCCGTTTAGGATTACCTTTTGATGAATCTAAGTGAAAGGCCAAAGACCTAACTGACTTTTATTGCCTAAATAAGTGAAATTGTTTTCTCCCACGTAAAAGAAGCCCAGAGGTAATCAGACAAAGATTTAAATGCTATCTCTTTATCATCACATTTCTGGATCCTTATCACAGTGTAAAATCATCCTGGGTATATCCTTTCCATCCTTGAAGAACCTCCTGGTATACATTGAGATGACCTTTGGATTACCAACAGTAAATTTTACATTCTACAAGAAAAAGGCAAAAATCACAGCGTGCTTTGCAGTTAAATCAGTGCAGTTGAGAGCATTTCCTGGATTCCATGCAACTTCCATTTACCTTTTATTGAATTCTTCTTACTTTGCCTCCACAGAGAGAGCTGATAAATGTAGTTTATAATCAGGCACACTGACACACTCAATGTATAGATTCTGTTTCCAAAGAGGGAAAAACAAGAGAATGCATAGTTGACAGGCAACTGGCTGTCTTTACGATAGTATTATTCTTCATTGAAATTAATAATATAAATTAAATTCTCTAATAGCCACATTATTCACACTCAAATTCATACTCACCACAAACAAACACACTTATACACACAGAAGTGTACAATGGCTTTGTGTTTTCCACTAATTGAATTTTGAGTTTTTGTGTTTATTTTTGAATGCCAATAATATCAAGCATTACATATGTACTCTATTAGTCTGTTTCTTCACCCTGAGCTAAAATTATGCTTTTTTCTATACTGGTAAAACCTTTAATCCCAACAAATACATACAGTTTTTTCTACAGAAGTGATTCTTAAGTTCCGACCCCAGATTGGTTTGTACTAATTATATTACTTTTCTTCTTGAAAAGAATCATATATATATATATATATATATATATATATATATATATATATATATATATATTGTATAAGTTGTATAAAATTTGAAACTAGAATTAATTATGCATGTCTATATTTACCTGGCACAGGCCACAATAAAGAATACATATTATTAAGGTTTAAAATTATTGGTAGGTATTTTAATTGCTTTCTGAGATATCTTATTTATGCATATAAATGTAAAGCTTGGGTATCAACATTTATAATTTGTACAGTTTTATTTCATGTTGAATTAGGTGTCACTAATGAATTAAAGTCTATTGGTGCTTTATACCAATTCATTAGTGACACCTAACAGAACTCCATAAGAATGGATATTTTATTTTATTTGAAGATACTTATTGTAATTGGCATCACTATATCAATTTAATTTATTGAATTCCAAATAGATATGTGCAGTAAGGTAAATATTATGTGTTTCAATATATACTTCTGGTTTCATATATGGTTGCACATTGCATAATTCAAAAGTTGGAAACTTATCATGCCATCAAAGATTTGTTAAACCATGACATCTATTAATAAAAATATTTATTCATTATGTACATACTATACGCTCAATAAAAATTCTATAAATTATATATCCATGGTGAAAAGACCAGGTGTAGGTGTCCTTACAATGATTCTCTCTTTCTTATTCATTCTTCCTCTTTCTAAAGAATATTTACAATTTGATATATTTTTATATGCATATCTATGCATTATTTATATATATATATATATCCATTTTATGAACTGCTGAAGTAAACAATATATTTATTAACGCTGATATGAGTAAATCAGTACAGTTATTATTTCATACAAATGTGATCTTGTAAAAATATGCTTTGAGAAACCATTCTTACATTGGATAATTTTTAGATATTAGAAAATTTGTATTTTCAGCTGGGTGTGATGGCACACATCTATAATCCCAGTAGCCCGGGAGGCTGAGGCAAGAGGATCACATCTTCAAAGCCAGTCTGAACAATTTAACAAGACCCTAATGAATTTAGTGAAAAGACCCTGTTTCAAAATTAAAAAGTTCTTTGGATGTGGCTCAGTGGTTAGGCACCCTGGAGTTTAATCCCTAATTCCAAAAATAAAAAAGAAGAAAATTTGTATTTTCATAAACATTTCCTGAACACCTATTATGTGTATCATTTTTCTGTGTCCTTTAATTACATCATATATTATAGCTGTTTGTAATAGGAAAAATCCTTACATTTAATCTCAAACCAGGTTTTGAAGTTTGAAATAATTTAGTTGAAAATACTTTTTGAAGACTCTAAAACCTCAGAAATCACTTTTGTTTTTCCCTGAGTGCTTTGCTAGACCCATCACTTGCATAACTGTTTATCACTGACACTATGGGCAGCAGGTTAATTGTAATTGCACAGTCACCTGGGCTATGCTATAATTTGAAGTAGAGTCCCTCTGCTGTGCTGGGCTCGACAGTATATTATTTCCAAGCATTAATGCCAGGGTGCTCTTTAAATTGGCTATGGAAGTGGGGAAGGAGTGATTTACGTGCTCGATTTAGTGCTCTCCCTTTGCTGCCTGCTTCAAGCCAGGTTCCTAGGAAGCAGGATGTGAGCAGAATTAAAATTTAGATGTAACCAAAGATGGAAAAAATAACAAGAAATAAAAGGAAATGAAACAAATCCCTGCCCTGCATATTTGTTGACAAGTATGTTGTATGCAAATCACTGAGTAGTCCAAATTACTTATTTCCCACTTGGGAATTACTGAATTAAACATTAAAAGGTGGATTTTAATGAATAAGTGCCTGTGCAGATTGTGCTTTCTACAGATTTTTTTAAGCAATAGTGTAAACCAAAAAGTGTATTTGCCCATAAGGATAAGAGGAGGATAGAGGAAGAAGTGACTTACCCACATTTCTTAAGATTATGTACAATGCACTTCAGCAGAAATATTAGATTCTTCAAAAGACAAAAAAAGTATTTTATCTTTGTAAAAATTAATGAGCAAATTAAGGGAAATTATGTTGGTCTTTATCAGATTTGGGATTAGGCTAACTTTGGAAGCAGCTCAGTCTTTCTCTGGTGTTTTGGCTCATAACACCTAATATTTTTTCAGTGTGTGATGCTTAGCTGCATCTCCTTTTTATAATTACATTTGCAAACATCCACATCAGGCTTATTATCTCTCATTATGTAAGAAATAACTTAGGAAATATTCTGAGGGCTTCCATCTTCTGATCAAATGATTTTTTTGAAGCTGATCATACCTTAAAATTCCGCCTTTAAATAAAATGAATCAGTTGACAATAGAAAGCCCTTGAACATTTACTTAGTTAACTAAAATGTATAAAATTAAAATGCCCAAATTTTAAATTCTCAGAACTTTCCCCTTTTTCTAGCAGAGTTATTATGCTCAGATTTTTTTAAATTGTAGGATTTATCAGTTTAAAACAATTGGTTAAAATTTGTTATTGTTATTATTATTCTTTCTTTTAATAAATCAAGTTGAGTTACTACTCCTTATCCTAATTTTTAAACTCTATGAAGTTGAAGTTTACCTCTACAAAGGTAGGCATTATCCTGAAGTATTCCTATGCATGTGTGCATCCCCAGTCCAATAGATAATAGAGCTTTACTTATTTCACACAATGTATGCAGTTGTCAAGTATTTCATGTATAGATTCACATTTTTTCCATGAATGTTATTTTTCACGATTCATCGCTTTGATGGATATAGATCTAATTAATTTTTTGCAGTGTAGTATTCTGTAAGTGGATTCTAATTTTTGTCACTCTTGCTTATAATAATGCAATAGGCATTTTAATACATGGCTAATAACCCAATCTGAATTTCACTTTAGGAAATGTACAGAAAGTAATTTAGATAGTTACTGCCAAATTATTCTGGAAAGTGTGCTTCTACTTAGTACCACATCCAAATTCTTTTGGCCACTTCATCAACTCTCTGTAATGGGATTATTTTGAACAGGATGGTCTGATATCTATGAAATGGTACTAAATTGTTTACTTCCCCACAAGAGTTAAGATTGTCCATCTTTTTTTATGTTTAATAACAATAGGGCTCTTCCTTCTTGGAAATTTCTGTTAATATAATTTGGAAGTTTGTCATTTGGATCAACAGCTTTTTTTCTTATTAAAGATAAAGAATCAAATATGAAAAAAATGAGAGAAATATTGTAGTTTTCTAAGAAAGCAGAAGGACATCAGTAGGAAGCTTGCATGTGGCTGAATACGGGTGGCATGATCTGCCCATGTTCAAAGTGTACCATCATGGCATTTTGGTGACTTTAAATTGTTATCATAGATGAGCTTAATCTTATTTGCCTAAATGATGTTGAGCTGTTTTTAATAGTTATCTAAAAAACTGAAAATACACGAAAGAGAGAATGGCTTTGCTATTAACTTGTCTTATTTTAGACTCTAATATTCTAACCTCTATCTAAGACAACACAGGGAACAAATTGTCTAAGACCATTATAATTTTATGAAATTTAATTATAATTACAATGGTTACATCACTTCAGTGTTTTTGTGCCTCTTTTAATTTAGCTATAGTCACCAAAAAAAAAAAAGGCACTAAACCCCTGAAAGAATCAGGATTTTTGCTTGTCTTGCAGCTCTTGGTGTTCTTGGCACTGAGCACAATCATGGGGTGTTAGCCAGGTGCCCTGGTTTGGCTGACAGTACAGCCCAAGTCCCTTTATATCCATGTGATATTCACAGTGCCCCATGTCTCTCTCAAGATTGTATCACTTATGACAAAAGTATCTGATGACAAATGACTTTTGATAAATGAAAATAAAATACTATGACCAGATGAATACTTATCATACACCAGACATTGAACTAAATACTGACCTGATTCATTTCATCCATATGATTAAACAGTATCATTATGCATTTTTCTATAAAGAAAAATATTCAGATAGGGTAATTTGCCCAAGTAACTGGCAGAGTCTTTTAACAGGAACTCTTGACCACCTTTTTATCATTAGTGCCTACAAGTGTGGCCAGCTATTATCAAAACAAGTATCTTTGTTCAGTAACTAATAGAAAGTCATAAAAAAAAAAAAAAAAAACAGATTCTGAACAATCCCATTGTACTTTTTTTTGGAAAGAGGTGGAGAAATTTCAAAAGCTATAACTTTGATTGTTCTTATATCATTCCTAGATCAACATATTCATGGTTTATTTATACCAGGGGACGTCTCTTTGAGAAAATGATGAGTCTGTGTTTTTACTAAGGTCCTTGTGTTTTTATTTCTTTATGTTTTCATTTTGAGAAAGTCTGTATGTTTAAACGTGAACACTCTAAGGCAGAAATCACTGCTCTTTAGAGTATAGTAAATAGCTTTTCCAATGGTTCCAACGGGTGCAGTAGGTTACTTAAATGGGCCGCAGATGTGTGTCGTACAGTTTAAGAGCAGGAGGAGACTTGTAGCAAACAGATTGCTAAACACTATAGACAGAAAAAAATACAATGCACAAAAATGTTCTAGTCTAATATGTCAAAAACTAAACATTAGGTTCATGGTAAAATTTAAAACTATCCTTTTTAATCATATTATTATCATTTCATAGTCCTGGGACAAAATAATCATATGCTTGTGAATGAGTGAATGAATTGATTAAATTGTTTCTCTGTTACAGCCATAGTCCTAAAGGGGACATTTAAAATAAATCATAACATTTCCTGCCAAATGCCACTCTATTAATATAGCAACTTCAAGAGATATCTATTTAATATCCTTTTAGTAGATGAGAAATTGCAGAATCATAAGCTTGGAACTATTTTCTACTATGTTTAAATATAAGCTTTCTTTATGGCACAGGATCAAGCAAATAGGAATTTTTTGTGAAACTTATGAGATGCTGAAGTGTGTCTGACCGGGTCAATAAAAAATGTGATTTCTTTTGCAGATATGTACCAATATGGAGTACACCAGATCTCTATTTAAATGAATAGATTTTAAAAATTGGGAGTGTCTCCTTTGGTTTGTTGGAAGAGCTTAGTGTTTGAGATCCTATAAAATCTGTGCCTCTCCTTGGGAAAATATTGGTGTGACTCTAAAAACCTCTACATTTTTATGGATAATTGCCAGAATTTTATTCAATATTTAAGCATATTGATATCACTCAGCTTTTAAAAATCAGAAATCAGAAAGCTTTTGTAAATCAACTATGTTTGCACCTGCAATACCTAGCTGCAAATATTAACCTTCCTTTATCTATAGTTCAAACAACCCATTTGGATAATTCAGGTGACATTTCACTGTTTCCACACAGATATTTTGGAAAACATATAACCCAGCTCTGCTGTTTTAGGAATTCATATTTAGGAGAGAAATAATATGGACACAGATAATTAGTACAATAATATAATAAGTGGTATGTGAATGTACTGATTACGAATGCCATAAGAATGCATTTGAATATAAAAAATATTCAGTAGAATATAAAAATATTTTTTAAAAACCTGTAAAGGATATCATGCTAGCAATTTGAGAGAAGCACATTTTTGCCTCCCCAGTCATCTCTGGCTAGGGGGACAAAATATCACATCCTTTTTACCTTTTTTTTTTTTTTTTGAGAGAGAGAGAGAGAGAGAATATCTTTTTTGTAGATGGATACAACACAAAGCCTTTATTTATTCATTTTTTTATGTGGTGCTGAGAATCGAACCCGGGTCCCGCCCATGCTAGGGGAGCGCTCTACGCTGAGCCACAATCCCAGCCCCTCATTTTTACTTTCTAGACTTTGTCCTATTGAGCCTTTCTCCTTTATTGGGTCACTTCAGAGTATCTCATCTTCAGAAATTTAACCACATATATTTTTCATTATCCTAAATTGTCTGTAAAAAATTCCTTTTCCATGGCTTTCATCATGTAATCATTTGTTTACTGGGCCAGTTCAAACTGGAGCAAAAGAAAAAAATATAGTAATAACAACACAGACGTTGGTAAGATCTTTACATGCACTTCACAATTTGGAAGAATGCACTGTGCTTCTGGTCAATTGTTTTGAATTATTTCTGGAAATTTCATTGTTTCATGGACCTAGGCTAATAACCTTCACCCTTGTGATGTAAGAATGGAACACCTACCATTTTAGCCCTTCTGTTTTTTTTTAATTTTAGATTGGGAAAAGGAATTCTTAGGATGCCTTTTGGCATCCTAATGTTTTTCAAATATCCTAATGAGTAATTTTCTTTTATTCAGGGGGAACAAAAAACAAAAACAAACAAACAAAAAATATAATAAACTAAAAAAATGTAAGAGGAATCTACAATTTCAGCAAAGCTTTTTGGAACATAGTTTTTTTTAAAAAAAAAATAGTGCATTTTAGTTATGCTTAATAGTGGATATCATCTTGCTATATTCATACATGTATGCAACAGAGTTTAATCCCAAGAGGAAGAACTGGGGACCGAAGTGAAATGTACATTAAAAAAATTGACACATAATAATTGCATAGTCAATAGAATGTATCATTTATTATCTATGAAAAACCTGCATTGAACATTGTTAACACCTGGTTTCTTACATCTAAACAATTTCATAAAGAAGCATATATGTAGAACAGCAGATTTGTGAACTCAATTTAAAATTGTTTTTTCCTATTTGCACTTTTGGTTATATAGTGTTTTTCATCACATGTTAAAATGACTTTGTTTCTCTCAGAACCTTTTATTGGAGCTCTTTGGAAATCTTGTCATATGCAGTTTACAAAGGCTGACAGCAAAAGAACTTTAGGAAAACTAACTAGATTCTCTCCATTACAATAGCAAAGAGAGATAAAATATCAGACTAAGTGAAAAAGTACTAGTGATCTTTGCTGCTTCAAAGCTTAAGCACTGTGTCACTTTTAGAGATTAATTTACATGAAGAACCAAGGAAAAAAGAAAAAATACTCAAAGTTGTTGCCTGCAATAGTTGCCATTAGCGTGGGCTTCTGAAAGTATGTAATACAACATAGGACCATATGTTGTATTAAATGTTATACTATATAAAACATGATACATTATATTAAATTTGTGTATTTTTTCATTAGTTTAACCACCAGAGATGTGAGACTGAGCATAAAGAACTGGGAAGACAGAGGATGAGAAAAATTAGACTCACAGAGTCATTCTAAATTCTCAGACACTTAATGATAATTTTCCTTTATACCCTTTTCCTCTTTTTTGATCATACTGTTTAGACTCCCTTGATATACTCTCTATTCCTATGGTATCACTTATGGTGAGTGATTTAAAATAAAATGTGGAAATTTCAGACTGTTGTATAAATGATATTAAATCTTTTTAACTGTAGTGAGTTGGATGGATAGGAAATAGAATTGAAGAGTTAATGAAAGACAGGTCACACGGAAGCCCAGCCTCATGGGTAAATGATGCTGGTGTGATGTAGCAGCTATAAATCAATCACAGAATTAAAGTCCCTCTGCTCTTTCTGTTATAGTCAACCCCTATGTGACTTGTCCATTTACATGAAGAATCCATAGAGGTGTCTGTCATCTAAATACTGGATCAGGCTTTCAACCTATTCTACTAAACATACAGCTCAGATCATATGTTATTAAAAATTGACTTGCAAGTGCAAGTGATAGTTAATTGTGATGGCTGTCTAGGTTTAGAGAAGGGTCATGATTGCTTTTTAATTATATTTAATGAGAGAAGTCTTTTGCTTGCCTATACAAAGATAGATGAAAATGATGATAAAAGCAAAACAGGTGTTGTCTTTGGGTAAGTCCTGTGCAACTTTTTTTTTTTTTCCTGGTACTGGGAATTGAACTCAGGTGACACTCAACCACTGACCCATACACCCGGTACTTTTTTATTTTTTATTTTGAGTCTGAATCTCACTAAGTTGCTTGGGGTCTTGAAGTTGCTGAGGCCAAATTTATGATCCTCTGGCTTCAGCTTTCCGGATTGCAGGGATTACAGGCATGCACCACCACATCTGGCTATGCAATCCTTGATATTTAAGTAATTATTTTACATGGATTATTTGCTTAGAAGAATCACACAGAAAAAGGAAAAAGCAGAAAATCTCTAACCTACAATATTCAAAGAATTGCGACACAACAGACCAGGGCCTCCTTGGAAGACATAGAATACACATAGGCAGTGTGAGGGCTTAGACCTCAGGGTTTCCCAGGGTTTAATCAGTTATTGTGATCTTAGAGATTTTTCCATTGGTTTGCATTTCAAAGTTGTGTTTTTGAGAGTCATAAATATTTGTTAACTAAAAAGAGGTTTTAGATGAACTGTGAAGTTTAAAGTGAAGAGAAATGTTAGGTTGCATAATGATTTTCAGAATGAGACCTTCACAAATCTAGCTCTGGCAGCATCTAAATCTGAGAAACTCTGACGGTGGGCTGAACAGCTGCTGTGGAGCTTGCTGCAGGCTAATACTTTATAACATGTCTGCGTCAGGCAATGGGAAATGGATTTGTCAGAGTGGGAATGGTAGCAGGATTACACAAAGAAGAGGAATGGAAATGTTTGCTTTTGCTTCTTTATTGGGTAAATTTCAGCAATACGTACTCCAAATGATGAAGACAAAATAGTTTAGGTTAGGGGTTTCTATAAAGCTTACTTCATACATTGTCTTTCTTAAAATCTGATAGAAATTTAAACACAAAGAAGTAAAATTAAATATAAATGTTGGAAGAAAATGTGGTAAGGGCTAAAACATGAAATAGAACTTCAATTACATATTCAATTTAATCCTTTGCTTTTATTCTCAAAAAATATTTGAAGCATACTTCCTGTCCCATTACACATCTAACGTGAGAACGCAATGATAGAGCTCATTCACATGGTACAAACTAATCTGCTTTAAGCCACAAGTGTGAGAGTGCCATCAACTTTCCAGCTTCCTGGGAAAAAGAAGGTGAGATGCGCATGAAAATGTGTTACATTCCTAAACACCAATGAAGTCCATTCAAATTTAATTAAATTAAAAATTGTGTCAGTTAACATAAATTGTATTGTTTTTACAGCTATATTCAGCTTTACAAGTTTGGGGTCAAATGAACAGATAGATTGGTTGTATTTGGTTTGGACATTAACATATAAAGTAACAAAGGTGAAAATCAGTTAAATATGTTTAATAAAGCCCAGTAGCATGGAAAAAGACAGTGACATGAGACAGGATCAGGGCATCTGTGTAGCTTGAAGACTGATGGAGTAAGGGCACCAAAAAAAAGTAATGTGGGATTATGTGAAGGTGGATGTTGAAGAATGGTGTGTTTGAAATTGATTGCGAGTTTTTATCTATTATCACAGGGTTCATTTATAGTATTAGAATTACTGTTTGATTATGAAAAATATTGGGTGAGGTAGGTAAAAGAATATTATTATTGAATATTGAAGATGAAGTTAAGGAATTAGGGGTTTCAGATGTCTAGGATATGTGGAATTTGTATTTTTTTTGTGTGTGGTAATGGGGAATCAATCCAGGGGTATCCTACACTGAGCTAAATCACAGCTTGCTTATTGATTAATTAATTAATTAATTTTTGCAACAGGATCTTGTTAATTTTCCTAGGTGCTAACCTCCAGCTAGTGACCCTTCTCCTTTAGGCTCCCAAATAGCTGACATTACAGGTGACAAGCTATTGGATATTTTAATTATCAAGAATTACCATAGGAATAATTTTGAAAATAATGATAATATACAAAATGCTAAAATCTTCAGAGAGCAAAAAGGAGTCACAAGGAATTGAATTGGTTATATAGTTTGTGACATGTGATTTGAAGATGAGTTTGGGGAAAGAAAATGGAAGAGTCCTGTAATTGAAGTATAACAAATCTTCTAAAACTAAATTGACCAAAACAATGTTAACCAATTGCTTTGCTAAATCTGCACCTTTGATAGGGAGTGATATGGAGAGGGCACATGGTACAGATGCTGACTGGATTTAAAGAACAAGTGTTACAATAAACTTAGGAAGTGTGGAAGTTATATATATTTCTGCACTAATCACAGGTCTACCCAGATTCATTGGGTAGGGACATAGATCCCTCTGTCAATGGGAAGGATGTTACATCACATTGTAAAAAGAGAATGTGGAATGGAAGATTGGCGGCAGCCATTGTGGAAAATAAAATCTGTCACAGAGAAAATGGTCTCTGGAAAGTGCAATGAAGAGCAAAGGGAAGCTGCCTTCTATAGAAGCCCACCAATGGGTAGGCATGTGAGAGAAAACAGCTAACACTGGATAATTTGTGTCCTCAGGAGAAAAACATATATTTTTAGGGGAAAAAAAAAACAAACATGAAAAGAATAAAGAAAAAAACAATGAGGATACAAGAATGTTTACTTATAATTTGAAATAAATAGATTTTTAGAATTTATGTGAGTGAGGAAGATGTTACTTCAAAAAAAAAAAGAACAGCAATACATAGAGTTACATAGAGAGAACAGTAAAAGGTGAAAGATGATATGGGAGGCAAAGTCTAATAATATATGTAAACCCTTATAATAAAGCTGGTATGCAGTAGACACTCAATATATATGAAGTATTGACTTTATTATATGGGTAAATGTAAGTGGTAGAATCTCAGATATTTTTAAATTTTACAAAAATATGAGAGATTGAAAGTGCATAGAAAACTTTTTAAATTGCCCACTATAAAATATGATTCATTAGGATTAGCAAATCATGTCACTTTCATATTTAGATAATATAGTTGAGGAATAATATGTAAAATATAAGAATTGCCCCTATCATTTGTGTACTTACATAAATGAAAATTGATCAAAAATATTTGGTTGCTTCTTAAGAACCTTATTTGTAGTTTCTTACTACTTGTGACTAGGGCCCTAAAATGTGTGTAGAGAAAACACACATGACATAAATCATCAAAGTAAATTTCCCTAAATGTCATATTTTCTAACTACAAAGTACTCCAATTGTTCAAACCAAGTGATAATTTTATATTCTCTCTTTCTCAACAGGCTTGGAGCCAAATCTGCATGGCACATTTAATCATAGGACTAAAATCTTTCCATTTTAGTAAACCATGATTCACATGTGCAAGCACGTGTGCACAGGTATACACACACCTAGCTTTTGAAACCCAGTTATTTTTTCCATATTTTTTCAGCAAATTAATTTGTAATGCTTGCATACAGGGTAGATTTAGAAAAAGATACTTGTATTTACTTATGTTTCATGTTCATGATGTTTGGTCAATGTTTAATGATTCATTGTAAGATCAGTATACAACACTGTAGCCAAGCACAGTGGTTCACATCTGTAATCCCAACAGCTCTGGAGGCTGAGACAGGAAGATTTCAAGTTTGAGCCCAGCTTCACCAACCTAGGAAGCCCTGAACAACTTAGTGAGAACTTGCCTCAAAATAAAAAATACAAAGTGCTGGGAATTTTGCTCAGTTGTTTAGCAAACCTAGGTTCAATTCCCCTGAAACAACAAAAAAAGCAAAACAAAACAAAACACTATAACTTTTGTTGTGGAACTGTCTTTTAAATTAATATTATTCTTGACAAATTTATTTATTTATTGTAACATACTATTAAGCCATATCATGTTTAATAGTATGTTAAATATTCTCAGTAGTAACAATTATTATTGATGGATTTAATATACTTTTACCCAACCTGTCCATTCTTCAACTCTATGTGATCATTTTTGGCTCATATTTGAGAAGAAATCAGGCAGATCTTATAAACCCTCATCCTCTAACACTACTTGATATTCTTATACTTTGTCCCCATAAATACATTGTATCTCTTTCTCCCCTTTACAAATACCTCTAACTAGCACAGGCCTGGCACCTAGCACTCAATAAACTGCAAATTTTCCAGTTAATGCTCACACATTTTCATTTCTCTACCATTTATTTTCTTGTGTACATCTCTTGCCTAAAGTGTTTCAGCCAAGTATCCATATGTGCATGAAACTCTACTCTGTGTGTTTCATCAAGGAGAGAGAAATCATCTTTTATAGATAATTTCTTACATAACAGAAATTACTTAAAATCCAAAATATTAGTCCAAGGTACCAAGTAATGTTCTATATCATTGGAATAACTGATTACCCGAAAATGCTATGCTAATTATACACAGTGTCAGATAAGATTTCTACAACTTTTCTGATTGAATTTATAATTAAGTTAACTCTTTCATTGTGTTGTAAGACTGTAAGTTTCTGAAGAATTGGATGGAATGGGCACATAAGTGAGATATATATATATAAACAAACATACTCTGTCTTAAGAACTAAATGTTTTTAAAAACTCATTGGTGAGTAGTCTCTTTTCATTACCACAACCATGGGGTTGTGGCCTGGTGGTAGAACACTTGCTTAGCATGTGTGAGGAACTAGGTTCGATTCTCAGCATCACATAAAAATAAATTAATAAATAAAACAAGTTAAAAAAGCATTATTTTTTTAATAAAAAGATCATCACAACAACATCACAAAAACACCTTTAATTATTTTTTTAACACTGACAGTGTGTTAACCCATGCCTAAGAGAAGTTCTTGACATATTGGATTAACAGCTCAAAGATCTTTTAACAAGATAATTTCTTGAAAATGTATAATTTAATCAATGCCAGCCCAGGCAGATAAATCTCATCCTTACCTTTCCTGCCTACCCCTTGTTTCTTTATATAATGCTTCTTTAGTCAACTTTAACTTCAGAAAGTTATTCTCTTAGAATTTTAAATTCTAATGAGCTCAATATTTTGAATTTGCTTGTACCCATTCTAGACTAATTTTCAGAAATGTACATCCTGTAGTGAACTGAGGCCACAATCGATGACATTATGGAAGTCTCTGGTGAGCCTGAAGTAACAGTGGAAGAAGTAAAGGCTGCCAGGAAAATGCTTTCAATATCATGTGCTTCTATGAGGTCTATTTTAGTCTTAAAAATAAGTCATTATCCTTTTGAGAATAATTTAATGCTGTATTTAATTGAGCATATAGTATTGGAGTCAGGGGTCAGAATTCTAGTCTTGAATTTCTGTATGACTTTAGGCAGGCTATTTCATGTGTTTGTGTCTCCATTAAATAGTTAAAAGTCCTGAAACTTGTTTTCTTATTCAGATTTTAGGCTATCTTTATGAAGCTTTTTCATATACTCTGACTTAAGTGTTAGTATGGTTCTTTGAATGGCAACAAAAGTCAGGAGGCAGGATGGAGGAATGGGAGAAATCACTGCTGAGCATTATATCCAACCCCAGTATGCGTGTTGATTATGTCAGGCACGTGATAGTCACCTTCAAGATCATATTTAGTTCTATGGTCCTTTGGTTTTGAAATATAATCTGTTTGAAATGAAAGTGGACAAGTACCATAAAGGCTAAAACTCAATGACTACTGGCATATTATTCAAAGTAATCATTATAGTAATTTTAAAGAGCTATCGTTTATTAAGCACTTAATCTCTGCCAAGCATTTCATTCCAAATATTTATAAGGAATATGTATTTCTATTTAACCCTTGCGAGTAATACATAAGAAAGGTATAATTTATAGATGCACTATTTTTTCTCCACATGAAATGTAAAGCTATTAAGATTTGAATTCAGGTTTATGTGACCTAAAGTCTATGACCCTATAGCCAATGAGAAGGTAATGTTTAGCTACATGAACTGTGAAAGATAAGAATAGGCATGGTAGAGAACACAGCGATGAGAAAAAAAGTTAACAAATTGAGATCTGACTAAAAGGAGACTGGTGAATCCTTTGAACACTTGCAAGTTTTCTCCATAGCATTATATACTCAAGAATGGTCAGTGGCAGCCGAACATTGCAGAGAAAGCCTATTGTTATCAGATACACCTATCCAGAAATTCTAAATTCTCCACTTAATTGGTTTTCAGAATGTAGACATGTTGCTTAGCCTTGTACCTATAAAATGGAATACCAGTGCTAATAACTTCAGATTATTCTTTTGCTAATGAAGTCATTGGAATCTATGCAGAGCTTTACTCACTGATTAGCTATAGTGAACATGCCAAATAAGTGTCAGTTTGTTTTATTAGTGTGCCTACCATTATTATTATATCTCTGTCATTTGGTCACAAAAGAGGAGGGAATGTTTTGAGAAATGGTGGCAGAATGTTAATCATAAAATAGCAGTGCAAAAGGAGCATGCTTTAAGACCTCATCTTATTTGGGTTAAGACTACAACATTAAAATCTAAATTTCCATATTAAAAAATCAGGAATTTGTTTTCTAATCATATGCTTTTTCCAAGTTATTTTTTTTCCTAAGTTCCACTTTTTCAAGTTATTACTTTTTGGCTTTTGTTTTTCTTCCTGTTCTGGTTTCTGGGGAAAAAAAGGTTTAAAAACCATTCTGGTTTTTAAATTGAGATTGCCATGTACCTAGTTTGTAAGAATAAATTCTAGGAATGATTGAATAATTCTATATCACTTGATCATATCAAATAAATAAAAATAAGTTGACAAAGCATTATTAAATACAAATAATGTACAATGTAGTGCTATGAAATACATTCTAGAGTGTGCTTGCATGAAACTTTTGGAAAGAAGGTATAGTATTAAAAAACAGTGTTCATCAAGTTATGTTGGGCATGAATTTCCCATTCTGTGAATAAAAGAATTAAGCTCCTAAATATTGACATCTGAATTTGTTTGAGGCCAAGTAGGACAATTGCATGCTGAAAATTAATAGCAAATATATGACTCCTTCTACCAAATGAACTACATTAGCCCTCTGCTTTACATTTTCAAATAAAAAGAGTAGCACTTCATAGATATGGATTGAATATTTTCAAAATGTCTCAATTCATTTAAATCTCATTATATAACTTAGAGAAAACTCATTTAGAACAACTTCAAGTGCTATGTGAACTGTATACTTCTTGAATTGTACCTATATTCATGTCTACAAATATGCTACATTCTTTAAAGCAAGTAGACTTTCTAACAATCAAGGAGCAAGATTTTAAATTTGTTTTTGAGAAAAATTATAGTGCTATACTTTATTTATATTTATTTATGCTTTTTAAATAACTTCCTTTATGGTATTTTAATTAAAGTCAAAATTTATAATAATCTGCATACTAATTCTCTGCCTTGACTGAAGAATAAGTTTTCTTATTGTTCTAGTCATTGTTGGATTTTTTTTTTTGAAGGAGCAGACATAGTCACTAATGCATTTATAATATCTACAGTGTTTTATTCTTCATTTTAAACAATACATATTCTATCCACAATTTTTCATCTGAATTAAGGAAATATAATTTTGTTACATAAGCAGAATTGCTTTTGGGGGCAGTGGACTAATATGTATTGTCCAATAGTACAAGGAGAAATGTTTATAACAAAATGAACTTTCTAACTTAACTCTCCATGCCAAAACACTTGAGTTACACTGTGTATACCTTCAATAGCAATTGTTATTCTGGAAGCTTTTGTCCCACATGAGAATTTATAAGAACATATTCACTTCATGATTCAAAACTGGACTTGTTTCATGGTAACATGAATTAACCAAACCAGTTTTCATTACCTCATTCTAGAAATACTGGATAGTTCAAATCCAATACACAATCAATTAAGCTTTTGTTTCAATTATGGGACAAATCATCTAGCTTAATATTTCCATTCTACATATCATGGCAGCAAGCATTCATGTTAACATGAAAGTTACATCATGTCCTATCAATTCTCTGTAAAATCCTCTATTATACACATATAAAAGCCTATGTAATTTTATAAGCTACCTATAGAATTGCTAAATTTTATATTTTTTCATGAATGTTGTATATATAGGACAGTGGACATAATGCATTAAATCATCCAATAATGAGGACAAAGAAAAAATCTCTAAAGGCAGAAAAAATATTATGATTTTACATGAAGTTTTAATTCTTCCTCATATTCAATATGAAACAGTAAAGAAACCTAGATGTCATCAAATTTAATCAACTTATGCACAAAAATTACCTTTGTCTATGATAAAATAAAACTAAAAGTGACATACTTGGGTGTCTTTTAAATTAGAAAAAAAATATAAATTTATTTACAATAAATATAATTATTTCATGGTTTCAAATGAGATAGCATTCATTCACAGATTTCTTCTTTCATATAATTTTCCATAGAAAATTCATTTTAAAATGGCTTTGCTCTAAGTTTTATGACATTGCTCTAAATTAGTATAAGCATCAATTGTGCTTGTGAAGGTATAAAAGAAGTATGAGTTTAGATGGCCAATGACCATGACAATATGTTGAAAGAATTTGCAAGGCATAATGATAAAGTTTAGGTGCTCTAAAATAATTATGTAACAGATATTTTCTCCATGTTTTGTGATGTGCCCATTTCCTTAAATTTTAAAAATTGCTTTCATGAATTGAAAGCATAATAAAAAAAAGGTAACAGAGCTTTATCATTTAAAATTAAAAGATCATTCAATTTGAGTTAATTTGTATTTTCTCTTTTCTAAAGTGCAAATTTTTGGAGAGTTGGATTGATAAGACATATTTGATAGCTGATGCTTCTTTACTTATGAAGAATTTAAATTGTGAAAAACTTCAAAAACAATTTGTTCAGAAGACCAATGATGTAATAAAATAGCTGCACATAGTATCTTTTGAGATTGAGGTGGACTTTTCTTCAGATAGTCACCTTTTATTGAAATGTTTGAAATAGGATAAAATGTTGAGAATAGATAGCTAAGCTTGGAACCAACCTAGATGCCCATCAACAGATGAATGGATGAAGAAATTATGGTATAGATACACAATGGAATACCACTCATCCATAAAAAAGAATAACTTTATGACATTTGCCAGTAAGTGGAAGGACCTAGAGACTATATCATGCTAAGTGAAATAAGACAATCCCCAAAAAACAAAGGTAGAATGCTTTTGCTGATATGTGGAAGTAAAACCACAATGAAGGGGGAAGAGAAGTTTAGTAGATTAGAAAAAGGGGAAAAAGGGAAGAAAGTTAGGATAGGAATAGGAAAGACATAAACTAAATCTAACATAATATTCCTGTGTATACATATGAAAATACCTAAGTAAATCCCACCATCATGTCCACCCACAAGAATGTCCATCCACCATCATGTCCTCATTAGAATAAGATATATCCTGTGCTTGTATAACTTTATCAAAGTGGAATCTACTGTCATGTACAACTAAGAAGAAAAAATTTAAAAAAGAGAGAAAGAAAATTAAACAGGCTGAAATTTAAAAAAAGTTCCAATGCTTAATTCAAGCAGAGTTTATACTAATTTTACTAATAGAAATATACTAATATACTAATACTCCTTAGCATCTCCCAAATATGTATCTGCTTAAAAATTTTCATAAAGTAGGAAATATATAATCTGGTATGAAAAGTGTTTTTCACATACATACATTCATACATACCCTACCCATGCTAATATTAAAGTATAATATCTGAATTGGTTCTCTTTTATGTTTGGAAGACTAAAACTGGTAAACATCTTGAGTTCATATTGAAAGTACAGTTATGAAAAAATCCAATAAAACTAATAATTAAAAATAACAATTCAGTGGTGTCAGTTGTAATGCTACTGTTTTCATCTTCTGTTTTATTTGTGTCTTTTGTCTCTCTTCCTCTAGCTAAGAGTATGTGAGTCTTGTTTATCTTTTTGAAGAACCAACTTTTCACTTTGTTGATCATTTGCATTTCATTTTATTCTATGTTTTACTTATTTATGAAAATATCATTTCTTTCCTTCTACTAATTTTGGGTTTACTATGTTGTTGTTGTTTTTATTTTCCTTGAGACTTGAGATATAGTGATCAGTTGTTTATTTGAAAACTTTCTGCTTTTTGTGGGGTCAGGGAAGACTAGGGATTGAACCCAGGGTGCTCTACCACTGAGCCACATCCCGAGCCCTATTTTGTATTTTATTTAGAGACAGAGTTTCACTGAATTGCTTAGGGCCTTGCTAAGTTGCTGAGATACTGGGATTACAGGCATGTGCCACCATGCCCAGCTAAAACTTTCTGTTTTTTTTTGGACACAGCTGTTGATTGCTATAAACTTCACACTTATGACTGCTTTTGTTGTATTCTATAGATTGGGGCATGTTTTGTCTTCACTTTCATTTCTTCTACATACATCACTTTCAAAAGTCTATTAAGAAAGAAAATTTTCCTTAGTTTATAGCCTCTGATAATTCACACAAAATAAAGCTATAGTAAAAGTCTTATTTGTAGTGATTTTTTTCTCAATAAAGTATAATTGGATAAATGCAATAATGTTTTGAAGGTTAGTTATTTCCTAATTATTATAGACAGAAGTCTATACATTTTTGTTTCCACATCCTTTGATTATATATGTGTGTGTGTATGTATGTTTGTGTGTTTACATATATACAATATAATGTGAAATATATATTGTATACATTAAAATAGTCTGTGTGTTTTTATTCTAATAGTGTGAATTATAATATTTTAAATTAATGAATGAGTAATTATCTTTTATATTATTTATAATTTTTTTTCAGTGCCTATACTCCTGGAGTGTTGGCTTTGAATCATAAAGTGAGTACACTTAGGTACCTCAAGGGTGATAACTCTTTAAGCTTAGAATATATTGGAGATATTAAAAATAATTTGTTTGAGAATAAGTAGTGTGAAAAATCAGTTTCGATTGTCAGTTTTAGAATTAGTACTAACTTTGAAGATCTTTAAAAAATTCTAATCCAGTTATGCAGCACTTTTTCCCAATTGTAACAATTTTAATCCTGTATTAATTTAAATATTAATGGCTAGGTTTTTGTTTAGTTTAAGAACACTTATTTTAATAAATATGGATAGTCTCATTTTTGAGTTGATAAATACAAAACACGGAGTTTGATGGTTTGTATAAAACTTCTAAAATACATATTATTTTCTATTTCCAGGACTTAATATTTAAATAAATCTGATTATCCAGACTGTATTAAGTTCTTACTAGTCATTTGGGCTTGAGAAGGACACAAAAGTAATATTTACACCAATAGATATTGATGGATATTTAAGAAAATGTGCTACATGTGATAAAAATTAAATGAATGGTTTTGTTCTCCAGAAGTTTTATACAAGTTGGTGGAGGATAAGAATGCATACAAATAAAGGCATGGAAAATATTTGCTCTTGTCATATGAGAGATGCTAAGTAAATTGTACAAAATTATGAGGCATGAAGAGGCAAAGAACATGTAATCATGGGAATTGATTGTCTCACAGATCATGAAAAAGATAGGTTTAAAATGAGCTTGGATGGATAGAACTAGTTATTAAAATATTTTCTTCCCTTCCTGCAAATTAATAAAAGAGTCTCTCATAAAACATCAACATAGGGTGCAGATTTTGTCTCCCATTTCTTGATCATCTTAAAACAGAATCTGAATACTGTCTTCTAAATAATATCTAGGTAATTTACAGACATCATTGTGTAAAACAACTGTGTTCCAGTATTTTCCTATATTTTTGAAAAAAGATTGAATTAGAATTTGGAGAAATTTTACTACTTATTTGTTAAACTTTTTTTCATTAAAATGTAAAAGGTGAGTTTTGCTTTTATTGATTATTATTTATCTTTCCCAATACTTTGTAGCTTCACAGGTGTGAAAAATAATTTTTTATTTTCTCATCACAGTCCAAACACACCTGGCCACAGTACTGTCAAGAAGTGTTCCCTCTAAAAATAAATAATTCCAAATGTCTACAGATTAAATCCAAATTCTTTATCATAGGCTTCAAGCCTTTTAAAAATAATTAGATTATGTATATTTCTTGCTTTGGGCCTAGAATATTTTCCTCAAGTTGAGAGGCAGAGAAGTTCCTCAGGTGCAGGTTAGAGTGGATGGAGACAGTGAATGTGAATGGAGATAACATTTGAAGGATTTTTAAATATTGCATGGAAAGTTGTGGATTATATTGGAATTTTGTCATGAAAATAACTGAAGCTTCCCCAAAGAAAGCATTTTCAAATGCTGGTGAGGAGTGAATGTGGTAATTTCAGTCTTTAAACAGTAATTTCAGGGGAGAGCATCAATCTGTTATTTAGAATAATATATATATAATATATATTATGCATATATATAATATATATACATTTGTGTGTGTATGTATACACATATACATATTTATGTGTGTGTATGTATATATATGTACACATACACACATAAATGCACACACACATAATTGTGAAAAATGTTTTTAAGGATTTGTGTTTGAAAGTAGATCAATACCATTGAATAGGTACTGGGAGATAGGAATCAAGTGATAATAATGGTTTATTATGTTTTCATTTCAATGAAAATGTTTGTAGACACTTGAGATGGTATGTCAGCATAGAGGGAATTCTAAGTCAAGATTTTCCTTGATATGAACTAAGGCAGAATTTCTGATCCACCACACTTGCTTGAAAAGATTTGTTAGACTGCAGGGAAGAATGGTACATTTATCTACATTTCACTTATGTTTATATTATTTCTTGTTTCCAAAGCTCCCATGCAGGGTTGAACAATAATGTTGTATATAATCTTGCATGAAGTTTTCAGTTTGAATGACATTTTTATTATAATAGGAAGAAAGGTAGAGTGGATGGGTACATATAAGTTTGGATATTTGATGGTAGGAAAATTAGACATTTTCTTTCTTCTTCTGTAATGACTTCCATTTAGAGAAAATATAGTCATTAAGCTGTAATGAAGGAAAATAACTTTTAAAGAGTTTGAAGATAAGATGCTCAATATGATTACATTAATATTAGGAAATAAAGTAAACTAAGAAAATAGCAATAATAATTGTCTAACATAGTTGCTTATACCATTGGGTTTTGGAGTTATGAATCTAAAAGCAATGAAAAATTAGTTGCCAATATTTTTCTGATAATATTCAATCATGTAGTCTTCCTTTTTTACATTTACTTAGCTTTCATTAGCTCCTTCAAATTAAATAATGCATTAAGCATTATTCATTATGTTCCCTAAAACATTTTTTATATCTCATGTTCTCTAATCTGAGAAAATAGCACCAGCATTTTCCTGTACAGTTTAATCCAAACACTTTACAGTAATTATTATAATTTCTTATTAATTCTGTCATTAAATATGCTGTGAAATCTAATTGATTTTGTCTTGTTCCTTTAAAAAATAATGATCACCTACTCTTATCTATTGAGACTCCTCTGGTTTAAGCAGTATTGTCTTTCGACCAATATAAAAACAAAAGTGTCAGTTGCCTCTGTTCTTGCTTTCTCCAATCTATTTTCTTGCAGCTCTGAAATGATCTCCTAAGTGCTACTTTGATCTTATTAATCCCCTACTATCAAGTCTTCTTTGATATTTCTGTTTAAACAGGGTTGTCTATATTCACTTCCATTGTTCTTTCTCTTTCCTAGGATAATCATATTTGTAATTATTAATGCAATACTTTTAAGACTCACAAAGGTGAGGCTTTACCTATCTTGTTTACCATTGTAGTCTATAGCCAAGCAGAGTTCCTGGCCTATCACACTTGCTTGAAAAGATTTGTTAGACTGCAGGGCATAATGGTACATTTATCTACATTTTACTTACATTTATATTATTTCTTGTTTCCAAAGCTCCCATGCAGGGTTGAACAATAGTGTTGTATATGATCTTACATGAAGTTTTTAGTTTGAATGGCATTCATTATAAACCAAAGAATGTTTCATTAGTGATAACTGAATTTCAAATATGCAGAATGTGCAGATTGACATTTCATACCTTTGAAAGCAAATAGAGTTTAGTGTGAGAATGGTTGTACTAAAAGGATAAAAGAAGAAAAATTGGATAACTTTAGCTAAGTATGGCATTGGCTGCTATACCAATCCTATTAGAAGAAAAAATAATATTTTAAATCTTCGCTTAATCATTTTACTACAAGAATGTCCTTAATGCTATCAAAAAGCTCTTCTTATCTTTCAAATACCTTCACATTTTCTCTGAATTTATAAGAGCATTAAGGCTTTACTATCACCATAATTAGATCCACTGGAAAAAGTACCTTCTTATTTTTGCCAATTCCTGATTATTCATGGAGATGGAAAAAAGCCTTAGCATGGATTACTAAAACCCCAGATCATTTATAGCACATGAAAATTAGCTCCAATTCATTATGTCTACCAGAATTTTCTATTGAAATACAAGTTCACCTTTGAGTTTCAGCAAATGTGCCTTGATGCTTGAATTAATAAATACTCTTAAGTTTATGTAGTGAATTCTGAAAATGGAAAAAATGCAGTTTATTAGCTTTATGTAAAATAAGCTCTAAAATGTATTCTAACCATCAGTTTGGCAGTCTTTAATTGGCCCAGACTAACTAATAGGAACATTGAAGTTTGACTCTATTACCCTTTGAGAAGAAAGGAGGATATGAAAATGTATGGAATTCACACAGTAAAGAGATTGGCTTCATGACCACCAGCTACTTACCTGTCTACCAACTGAGAAAAGTTAACAAAAGTATCAGCAAACATCTCCTTCCTATGATTCTAAACTGCTCAATAATACTCTTCACTGATTCAGTGATGAATTTCATGTCATTTTCTAAAACCATGTTGCAGTCAAACACTGGAATAAGTACTGTAAATGCAAAACTGAATAAGACTTAGCTTTTTATTATTTATAATCATTACAGTGTTTATAGAATATAATATTACTGATCTCAGAATATATAAATATTAAATTAGTAATAAACTCAAAGAAAACATTTAAAAATGGAGAAAATCTATAACAAATGCTTAAACTATGACTTCTGAAGTTAATATCATATGGATGATAGAAAAACTGATTTCTACAGTATCTCCAATATAACAGAACTTGTGAAAATTTTAGCATCTGATGATTAATTTGTCTATTTAATATAAAATTTTTTAGTATATCCTCTACCATTCCTTTGTAGATTATATAGAATAACTTGAAGCTCTCCAATGTAGTTGCAGTATATTAAGTAAAATTATACTCAACACTACTTCAGTTTTAAATACATATAAGCATTTGTCTACATAAATATAATTTCTTATAAGCTCCTGTGGCATAAAATTATTGATATATGTACATACCATACATTTTTAATTTTAATACTTTAGATAAATATTTGATTATTTGAATGAATAGTCTGATATTTATGATCCAGAAGCTTATGAAAAATTCTTGAAATTCATGCCAAGATTGTACTACCTGTAATCTGTGTATACTATTCCAAATGATACATTATTCACAAAACAAACACTGCATCTCTTCCTGGGAAAAGCTTAGTCTCTTATTTCTTTTGACAGTGTGCAGACCTGGGTTCTTCAAAGCCTCACCTCACAGCCAGAGCTGCAGCAAATGTCCACCTCACAGTTACACCCATGAGGAAGCTTCAACCTCTTGTGTCTGTGAAAAGGATTATTTCAGGAGGGACTCTGATCCACCCACAATGGCATGCACAAGTAAGGAAACCCATGGATATTTGGTGATGCTAACTTTCACCAGTTGAAGAAACATCATGATGCAGCCTGTTATGTTCTATTAACATTTCCCCTGAAAACAGGCATAGTGTTAAATCTTCTCAACATATTTTTTTTTATCAAATTTCAATCTCTTTGAGTAAGAATTGAAAAACTTGAGTCTGTTTTTTTAATCACTCACTTCCCCTAATTTCAAATTCAACATCGAAGGCACAACATACAGTTTTTCCTTTGATTTTGTTTGTTTTAATATTCTCCATTGCTAAACCTGACTTCTGGTGAATCCACTGTCATTTTCACATTGAACCTTTTTCATCCTCTTCTTTCTAAACCAGTGTTTTGATTATATAAAAAGTATAGTAAACCTTCATCTGTCCTAACCTGCCTCACTAAGCTGCAATGCCATTGAGAAGGTTACTTACAAAAGAAGACCAGAAACATAAAGAACATGGAGCACCTGGGGAGGAAAATAAGATTTGACTCATATACAACATGTTTTTTTAGTTAGGGCTTTCCTGAAGATGTTGTATTTCTTGTTAGTGAGTGTTCTTAACTATTATTAATAACATATTTTCTGATCACATAATTAGTGGAGATAGATACGAAGCACTTTATTTCATATTTGTAGTGGATTCATCCACATCTATCAATGCATTTGGGTGCTTTGGTTTGTCTAAATTTTCCCAAGATTTTTGTGAATACAATATCTTTATGCATTTGTGTGCTTAGTGGTAATATATCCACGGTTTTTCCACAAGCAATGTCTCTATACCAAATGAAACAAAAATAGAAAATAAAAATGAAAAAATGCTATTCCATCCCTCTTCACAATGTACAGGTTCCATAACCTGACTTGTTTACTTTGTTAAGTCTTAATAAGTTGGAGCTGCTCTCCAAAATGTTCTCAGACTTTTGAATTTTGAATATACATCTGCAAACATGAATAGTACAGATTTCTTTTTATCAAGCATCATAAATTAAGGTTTTATCTGAATTTCGTAATGTCTGAATTTTATAGTCATTCAAATATTTCAGAATTTCTTAAATCATTGATATTAGTTTCCTGTTTCTAAACATCATTCTTTTTAATCCCAAGATTGATGATTTTATGTGTTAGATAATTACTAGTGATGAAGAATTTCTCTTCAACCGAGTGAATGACATTATGATGTACACTTTTGGATGGATATATTTTATTGGATGTGATGGGATTTGGTTATCATAGAGATTTAAAAAATTATTTAGATTAGTAAGAGCAAAAGTAAGTCCAAATAGTAGGAAAATGCTAACTGGACAATAGAGTGGTCAGTTACAGAAAGAAAACCATGTTAATCATCTTTTCAATATTAATTTTCTAGTTAGTATTTTCTGTGGCCCAGCCTGGACCATCTCCTTTGTGGCATAAATGTGCGCCTCCCTTTCTGTATATTTGTTTTGTTTGGGAATCGGGGAGAGGCTGTGCTTTGGTGGCAAGGACTGCTTAGCACTCTTAGGACCAAAGCCCCTGGGTAGGCTTTACATTTTCTCTATCTCCATTGTGATTTTTCTAATATTATGTTTCAAAAGAGCATGACTTTGCATGCACTTCTCAAAAAAGGTTATTGTGAGTGTGTGTGTTTGTTTTTTGTTGTACCAGAGTACCCTAGATAATACATGTGACCCTTCATGGCTTGATTGATGTTCAGACCAGGATCTTGAGCTTCACTTTGCCTTTGGCTTTTGGAATTGAATTTATGGTTATGACTCATTTTAATATTTTTTTGAAAAAAAATATAAAATCTGGAAATGAGAAATTTATTTTAATCTACAGACCAAAATTCCAAAAATAAGAACTAAAATTCTGACAAACTGACTTAAACCAAGGGTTCTTCTCACAGCTTCACTTTAGGTTACACATCATATCATTATTGGGGCACTGGAATTCTTATGAGTATGTGAAGATAGAGCCTCTAATTTTTACCTCTATGTCACTTGATTTTTAAAATTTTTAACTTTGGAGGCATATGTGTCCCATCTAAGTTGTGAGTGAGGTGGTAGCAATCAAAACAAAAGAGTCAGACTAATATGTTTCTATAGATTTAAAAAAACAATGGTTTTAATGTGAGTATATTTCAGTTGGCAAGAAAAAAATAAAAGACTATAAACTAGACATATTTTGGCTACATTTTATCTCTTTCTTAGAAATTTAGCATGTAACATTTTTATTGCAAATTTTTAAAATTTCCATTTTTTAACTACTAAATAACCTAAATTTTGTAATAACCAATAATACTTACATTTCTATCTTAACTAATTGCTGCAATTTAAAAGTGAATTTTACATTGAAGTGTGCAATTTGAACATCTGGAAAAAGTCATAGGGTTCAAGTATAAATACCATCATAATGGGATTGTTTTTTCAAAAAATAAAATAAAGTCAACTCTTTAGTTATGGTTTTCTCTAATTTAGATGACAACTTTTTACAGCTAACTCCCTGAATACAAGGATACTTTTTAAAATCATTTTAAAATTTGCTCCTCAATAATTGTGGCTTGAAATGTTAAGTAGAAATTATTGCTAATTTTTATATTTAGAACAAATAGCACATATAGTATAATTTCACTAAAATCTTGTAAGTAGCTTAATGCATGCTTTTGAACCATTTAAATATTACCATACTCCATTTTATTCTCTGAGGGAAAGAAGTATGAATTTGTTCTCAGAAACTGATATAAATATATTTGGTTTTTGAAGATATCTGATTATAAACTTTTATAACTGACTGAGGTTTTAACTGTACCTAAAAATTGAGTTTTAGACATCATTCAATCAATTGTCTTTAGTATGTCAATTATTAGATTCATAAATAATTAAAATAATATTCAAATAGGATATGTTACCCTTCACTTGAGAAATTCTGTAAGTTATTCAAAGTGTGAACTTTATTACTATATTTTAGTGAAACACTCTGTCTTGATGAAATAAGATGATTATGAATATGTTTTTAAAATTACAACCAATTTTTATTATCATACAGATAAAGATAAAACATCTAAGAAGTAGCTACATGAAGTTAGAAAAGTTATATTAGTACCAGTCTAAAACATTATGATTCTATGAATATATTTTAGTTAAATGTATTTTTTTTTCTTATTGTGGTAAGTTGTAGATTGACATTTTTTCTACTGATTCTTCAAAATCTGAACCCTTTTAACTTTTTCTATTATAAGGCCTTTGAGGATAAGCCTTAAAATGAATTTTAGACTTTCAATTAAGTAAAATTCACAACTTACATGACTACAATATGAAAAGAATAGTAAGTAAAAAGAGATTTTACCGCACATGGTGATGTTGTTCCACCACTTAAATCCAAGTGTTTACTTAAGAGGGTTTTTAATTTCATTGGTGATTTATAAGAGAGATCTGTAATGTCTCTTGAGTTACCTTTTTACTTACTTTATAACTTGTTGTCAAGAGTGACACTGAAAAATCTTATTTTAACCTGTGCCGATGACATGGTAAATTCTTTATGTTTACCTACCTCTTGGTATGAGTGAGGAAATAATCAGTTCAATCCCCACAGAGACCCATTTACCACATTTTAAATATAACACTTTACTTAATATTATTTGAGGATACATAGTTTTAATCCATAATTATTTGCATATATACTAAGCAAAACATCTGCTTTTACTAAACTAGTGTTACAACAAAGCTAAGCTAAATCATTTCTCCAGGTCATAAACCCTACTGCCTTTCCTACAAAAAAGCAATAAGACTTTTCAAAAATAATAACAAATTGTAACCCTCAAAGATGAATTTTAAACCTATTTTTTCCTTCAGGTAAGGGATTAGTGTAGTAAATGATGCCTCATTAATATCATCTTAAAATATGTTTTTCTCACTTTACTTTGCAAACCAGGACCCCCCTCAGCTCCTCGGAATGCCATCTCAAATGTTAATGAAACTAGTGTCTTTCTGGAATGGATTCCTCCTGCTGACACTGGTGGAAGGAAAGATGTGTCATATTATATTGCATGCAAGAAGTGCAACTCCCATGCAGGGGTTTGTGAGGAGTGTGGCGGTCATGTCAGGTACCTCCCCCAGCAAATCGGCCTGAAAAACACCTCTGTCATGATGGTGGATCTGCTTGCTCACACAAACTATACCTTTGAGATTGAGGCAGTGAATGGAGTATCGGACTTGAGCCCAGGAGCGCGGCAGTATGTGTCTGTAAATGTAACCACAAATCAAGCAGGTAAGTGCCATGCCCAACCAAACTGTATATTTTAGGCCTCACTCTGTCCATTATCTTCACAGCTAAGGGCAAAGTTGACTGATAACTCTGAGAAAACTTCCCCATAAACTAGAAGGTCAGGATATAAAGTATAACACAGCTCAAAACACTTTTCTAGCTTTAAACTGAAAGTGAAGGTTTTCTTAACAGACACATCTATAGTCCAAAAATAAATGTTTTAAATTGAATTTCTTTCACTAAAAATACATTTCTGGAGCAATTCACTTATAACAAAATATTGTATAATCTTATATACTGTATCATTGTAGCACAGATCTTTAGTTGTTTTGTTTCCATCGTGTGTGTGCATGTGTGTGTGTGTGTGTGTGTGTGAGTGTGTGTGTGTGTGAGTGTGTGTTCAATTCATTTATTTAACCTGATCAGGCAGGTTTTATTTGCTTGCTTATTTGCTTGTTTGGTATCACAGCTGCATTTTTTTGCATATTTTTTCCCATTATTTCCACTATTATTATTAAAAATGCATGGAATGAATTTTTCTTCACTAAATTCATTTATTAAAATTAAGATAACTACTAATAACTACTACAACACTACTACACAATGACATGTAAACATATCTGTTTTCCATGTGGAGAACTTGGAATTATTTTGGAGTAGTTATTGAAGAGTATGAAATACACTCTTCTTTGAACTTTAATTTTCTCTTAAACGTTTACTTTTAAACAAGTCAACATGGAAGTCTTTCTTTTCTGGTAAAGCAAAAGAAAGACACCCATAGCTGATATAATAATTCAACCCAGTAGGTGGCAACAAACTTCCTAAGACTAAAAGCTACTTAGAACTCGTTTTTGTCTGACAACAGGTATCTGGCATTGAAGGCCACACAATTGTTAACTTCCCCTGTTACCAGAACTCTGTCCCAGTGTACAGTAAGCTCCCTGTTACTACAACTCTTAGTGCCAGAGTAGGGTGAGTTTTGATTTACCTCAGCTCTCCATCCCAGTGTACTGTAAGTTTGTCTCCTCATTCCTACCTCATGTGGGCTTTGGTCAATGAGCATGTCCTTGTCACCAGTACTCACAAAGAAATAGGTTATGTTTGAATGAATCAAATGGGACTTAATTCATATAATAAGTTTGGAGATTGTGGAATACAGGGGTTAATGAGGGAATACTGCTGATTATCAAACCTTGACCAAAATAATTAATTTAAATTGTTGAATACATCAGTTAAATCAAGAGGGTATCTCTGAAGCAAAAGAAAATGGGACTTGGGATGTAGATCGATGTTAGAGCACTTACTTTGTAGAAGTGAGGCCCTGAATTCAATCCCTAGTACTGGAAACAAAAAACCAAGAATAACAAAATGTGTGCGGTTAGGTCCCAAGTTGGTTCTGATTGATAAAACTGAAATAAACATTCAAGAGGTGCTCAAATGATTTGTTATCTTAGCAAAGCAGTGCATCACTCTGAATACCCTATATGCTTTTATCCACATTAAATGCATGTCCATAGCAATTTTTTTTTCATGAGAAAACAATGCACACACATAAACACACACACACACATATATGTATATATGAAATTTCCCTCATTTAATACATTATATATTTCTTCATTCACTCCGTAACCTGAGAGGAAAGTAAAAGAAATGCTAAAGAGTTGGATAGGAATAAGAAAAAATATTTGTCCCCTTAGTATACATTCAGATGAAAGAAATGATAACACATGTAAACCGACAGAGTAGACATCACAAGAATTCAGTAAATGTGAATCAGAAAAAAAAAATCAGAAAAATATTGGCTTTAATCCTCTGGCTTCAGGCTTCCTATGCAACATCTTTCAACCTGACTTGATTCTACTATGAATTTTCCATTGTCCTGTTGAAAGTATATTGAGCAATCACTAAGCATTGTGTTCCTTTGGGAGAAAACTCTGGGAGGTAGCTTTCATAACCTGTCTTGCATAATGTCTTTGAAAGATATTTCTTTGATGAACTAAATATAGGAATTGACTGTTTATTGTTTTAGCCGTGTGCTCAATAAATAAACATATGCTCTATATGTCTTTGACTAGCTGGCTTGTTCAGACTCCAAAGTGTATTGCTTAGACCTTGGATACCTTACATACCAAGGAAGATTCATTTTCATTCATCTAGTCATGGCAGAAATACAGCAAAAAACAAACATTTGTAGTTAGAGCAGACACTGTGTTGACTTTTGGTTAATGCTTTTATCCACATTTTAATGGTACACACTGTAAAATCCTTGCAAACCTATTTAAAAGATCAAAATAAGATTTTTTTTCCTCAGAATCAGCATTCCAGATCAAATAAAACTGAATTTCCACAAAAAAATGTTAACTTTAAGTAAATCCTCAAAGTCTTAAATTTAATGCCATCATGGCTAAATTCTTATTAAATAATATCACTACAATTCCCAAGGAATTGTATTTATTCTTTTAGTAAGAAGGAGATGCTCAAATGGCTTTAGTTTGACCCTTACTTTGTTTTTTTCTTCATAATTTATTGATACAAAGCAAATTTCTTTCAGTTACAGAGTAAGTCTTCCATACACACATACCAAAAATTGGGAAAAACAATCAAATAATCAGCTGTAATATGGACTAAAACAAAATCCCATTCATCAAATAACCCTCACAATCTACTTAGGACAATGCTTTTCAGTGATATTTGGAATCCAAAATGATCAATGTTATAATGTCTGAAAGGTCTTTATATTTATCACCCTTTGTCCTATGTAAGAAATCATCAGAAAATCATCACATATGCCTTTAAGGAAATCTGAATGTATCTTATTCACTTATGATACTATTTCAGATCCTTCTTCAAGACTAACTATCTTTTTTTTCTACTAATTTTTTCTTCATTTAAGAAGCTATGGAGTAGGTTAACTAACTCAAGTATGGAAGTTATTGAGAAGTCATTACTAACTAGATGACTAAATATAGATTCCTCTTTCCAAGACCTTGATGTTATTCATGGTGCAGATCATATTGCCCATTATTTTAGTCTGTACATACAAGATTAATGTATTTTTTTTTACCATTCAAATACTACTGCCTATTATAACATTCATACTTACATTCTTTCCAGTGATAAAGCACTACTACTTCTCTTGCTGCTTCTGAACCCTAAAGTAATCAAGAAGTCTTTTCCCTGTAGATTCATTTTCTATGTTTTCCAATATATAGAACAGAAATTATGGAGATTTAAAATGTCACATTACCCTTTTTATTGATATAATGAAGAAAGTTTCTTCTACTCCCTTTCTAAAGTTATAATCAGTAGGTGATTCATAGGTCTTGAACAGTAACTTCACTTTAACATCATTGTTTCATTGAATGCCTTCTTCTACACTAAAAGAAGGAAGTCCCAATAACTGAACTTTATATAATGTAGGCCATCTTTCATTCCAGATTTTGTTCAATTAGTTGAAGGAACATGTAGCACCTGTGCTAGCTATCAGGAGTAGTACATAATTTCCATGCTTTTATGTAGGAATCATAAAATTTATTTCTAACCCTACTTCCCCCATGATTTTTCAGATTTAACCTAGAATCTTTTGAGTCTCATGTTCAAGAAACTTCCTCTCCCCCAGTATTGACTAGATAATTGTTTTAAAAGAGAATATAGGCTCCTGAGTTTATGTGGAATAAGAAGTTTGGGCAGAAAGAAAATTGCCATCTGCAATTAGTTAACTACCAGAGACAATGTATGAACTTGGTGTAAAAGAAATGAAGGGACATTTTCCTCTGTCAGGTGTAGAATAGCTGGATCTGCAAGCAAGAGTGACACAGTAAATTTTAGAAGTGGAGAATATGTTTAGAAGTGGAGAATATGTTGAGTCACTTAAATTCTCCTATTTATCCAAACATTCAAATGCTCAGGTTTTCACATTTCTTTGCCCACAATGGTCTCATTTTCTCAAAAAGCAAGATAACCTCTTTTGTAATTCAAGAATTCTATGGGAAGACACTTGGATTTTGATGTACAGACATGTAACCCTCATCACTACAAGAGCTGTTGTCATGGCCTTATCTCTCATCATAGTCATTAATTTAGACAACCAGATGAGGGGTGATATCAGTGTCCATCTGGCCCCACACACAAAGAAAGCTGGGGCCAGATGGACACTGAACTCTGATGCAGGAGCAGGGACTCAGAGATAGTGCAGCATGTTTATTATATAGGTTTTTATCATCAAAAGTTTATTTGTGGGAAAGTTTCTACAAAGCAGGCTATCTGAAGGATGCAGAATTGGCAAAAAATTAAGTTTATCCTGTTATGCTACAATTATCTATCTCTAGGAGTTGGTACCTGAGCTCAAGTTCCAGACTGATATAGCTCTGCACATTTGCATGGAGCCTCCTTAGGCCAGGTGTCACTATAGCAACTGAGCCATCTTGATCTGAATCTTTACACAGGAAGTTCCCAGTGAAAACACAGCCACAAGGCAGATCATGATTCAAATCACTGCTGTCCACAGTTGTAGGTCCATAAAATATCCTGGAGACTCCCTGGTCATCTTATATAACTTGAGCTAGGAACTTAAACTTTGATTTGTTTTTCATCTTTTATTTATTGAAACTCTATATTGCATTTAGCATAGCCGATCCTTCCCATATTTATTATATTCCTAATGTATTTATACTACTAAAAAAAGGTGGAATTTGATCATCAAAAATTCTGTCTTCAACAAGTACTTTCCTGGAAGTGACCACAAGTGCTGAAAAACACGGTCCTATGTATAGAAATTGTCAAATTGCCAACCTGTAATATTAAACAGATACTTGCTACCCTGAAATACTGCCTGGGAAAGGTCCTATGTCCTCCCTCTCTTAAAACACTATAATGTGCAATATTCCTCTTCTGGAAACAATTTGTTGTTTTGAATGTCCATTTTCTTAGTTGCAAACAAGATCTAATATATCTTATTGAAATAGAAAACAGCAATAATAAAGGAAATGAACTTGTCTCTTAGAATCACTGAAAACACTGTATTCAAACAATAAAATCTAAGTTTCCAGGAGCAATGACCCAAACAGCACCACATGGCCCGATGACACTAAACATTTCTACTGTAGCTTTCGAGCAATTAATGGCAGGCACTTGCTTTAATTTTAATTGGTCTTGCCACTATTAGCATTTCTATTTATGGATCTCATACTTGAACTGCAGAAAAATCCTAAGTATGTCCACCAGAAAACTTTTCATGTTTTACCTCCATCTTCACTAACAGAAAGCAGAAATGAGACCATTATGAAGAACCTGGCTGTGTTTGATGTTTCCTAAAGCCATATGCCTTTATTTTACCAGAAACAGAAACAGAAACATATTTCTTTTGAGATTTGATATCTGTTGGCAAGACAAGGTTCACAATTAGTGCTATACATAAAATATATATGTATATGTACACATATCTTATCATTCAAAAGAATAATATAATATATTCCTATGAATTTGACAAATATTCC
Source organism: Callospermophilus lateralis (assembly GCF_048772815.1). Lineage (NCBI taxonomy): Eukaryota > Metazoa > Chordata > Mammalia > Rodentia > Sciuridae > Callospermophilus > Callospermophilus lateralis. The sequence continues at coordinate 49,241,583 of NC_135312.1, read as the reverse complement.
TGCATAATTATTTAAATTTCAATGAAACGTTTATAGGCAATTTTTAAAACAAGGTATCCTTACTATTTTTGGAAAATGTAGATTTTTATTTTATTTTCTCTCTTCTCTCCCCTCCTTTCCTAGATACTTCCCTCAGGTTCTCCATTCTTTCTTTCCTTCTTTCTGTATTTTTTAAGCTTAATATGTTGAGGATGAATTAATTATGGACCTTAGTTCATGACAATTTTTCATCTTTGAATCACACAAAGTCCTCTTCTAGTACATATATTTTCTTATTTAACCCAATTTCACTTCTATAACAAATCCATTTACAATTTCCCTACATAAAAGAGCAATTTTTGTCTTATTCATTTTTCTAATTATTATGTTAAAATGTGTTAAATATTAATGCATGCATTTTAAATGTAATTTAATGGTTATATTATGTATCTTATTTTAGAATATTTTTTACCAAATTTGATATATTATAGATTCATCTGTGTTGATTTTACAATCTAATCTCTTGCTTTAAACTGTCAGATTCACTCTGCTTTTCATAACTTCTTACCTACTAATGGAGACACAAATTCTCTTACTACTCTATTTATGGATGTTCTGTATTCAGATGAAAGCTTTAATATGATTATTTTAAACCAGAATACATGGAGAAATTTAATTTCTAAAAAAATAAGAAAATTTAAAACAATGAAATAAGTGGATCAAATTTTCAGTTCTTTTCCATTTCCCTACACAATGAACTAAAATGATTTTATTGTCTTCAAAATGAAATCTACAAAGAATAAATTATATATTCTTGCATCTGTTTTATAGAAGAGCAGAATACTGTAATGATTAATATCTGAACTGTGGATTTAGACTTCCCAGTTTTATTCCTGTCTCTCCAAATTTTAGCTTTTTAGATTGGATGTTAGTTGAATATCCCAGGAAATCAGATTTTGTATTATTAAGCCAAAAAAATGATAGTATCTATGACACATAATGGTTATGAGGAGTGATTCAATATCCAAAGAATAATTAGTGAAAGTCATGCATGTAAAAGATATTTAAAATATTACTGAAGTATTTAAGAAACTTAATGGCATTCTAAATATTGTGAATCTATGAAATCAACTATAGAAAAAACAGATTTTATTCTTTATGAGTACTATATTGGCAGATTCTTTGATCAAATAATATGTAAGAGAAAAAAAGCCAAAGGTAATGGATAGAGTGACTAATTCCTCAAATAAAGAAAATAACTGCTTCAAGCTGGGAGGAATAAATCCAAAAACTTCCTTTCCAATGGGTCTATACCTTCAATGATATTTTAAACCATTCAGTTTTATATTGACATTGAAGTTCTTCTAATTTTGATGATGTATCCAGAGCAATAACACAAAAGAACAAGAGCATGATAGTGCCAAAGTTAAAACAAAAAAAGGGCAAAATACATTACGTATATAAAACAGGCTCATTTTCATCAAAATACTATTGGAAAAGGTACAAATTCTGTTAACTACATTATTATTATATGTGGATGTGTATTAATGTGATCAGTTATTGAAGTGCCTAAGAAGAAATATCTGGAGACAATTTTTCTGTTCAATTACTTCTTATGAATATGTTCACATTGGCCTCACGTGGATGATTTTGTAACAAGATTAGTATTCTGATGATGGCTGCCAACAAAAATGTTATAATTTTGCCAACTTCATCTGCCTCTCTATGAAATTTGGTTTAAATGAGGCTCAAGTTCTGTGCTAGCTACCATGCCTGTTTGCTGTTATGAAAACAACTCAAAGGTGTGATTCCAGTCCAGAGAATATGACCATAGTTCATCTCTGATTTATTTATTAAGGTTTCCAGGATGGAGTAGAATAATTTTAGAAGACTTAAATGTTCATGTTTTATTTATTGACTCCAGAATCTTACTAGAGACTTATCTCATTTCTAAGAAGGCAATTTCACATCTTATCATTCCTCTCTTTTTCTTTCTACTATTGTTACAATAGTGGTAGAGACAATGATATCAGGGATGTTTCAGCACTTACCAAGTGTATATTCCCACACAAAGAACTTTATGTGAACTTCCTTATTAGATCCTGGCAATATCTTCATCATATAATATTGCTATTCCCATTTTTAAGATGAAGAAACTGAAGTTTAAATATGTGAACTGATTTCTAAGGTCACAGATCTAGTAGGGGAGGGAATAGTAATATAAATCAAGGAATTCTTATCCTACAGCCAAACTCCACATCATACAAAATATTGCACATACTATTTCCTTTTTGGAATCCTGTGTTCTTATATCTGTCATAGACAGCTTAGATCTGCTTAAATTCCTGCTTCCTTAAGAAACGTTTCTTTGCTCTTCAGTTTGATTATGTCTTTTTAACATGACTGAGCAAAAGTCATTACAAACATTTGTTCCCTTGTTTATATGTTTGGAATATTTGAAGGATAGATAGGAGGATAGGCCCTGCTGTTTGTGTTTAGTTGACTTGTAAATGAATGGTTTCCATATTATTAAAGTCATTATTATATTTCCAGTATTATAATAGGTAGTGATGTTAAAATATAATGTGTGTGTTTGTGTGTGTGTGTGTGTGTGTGTGTGTCTGTGTGTGTGTTTTGAGGTGCCAGGGATCAAACGTAGGACCTTACACATGCTAGGCAAAGGCTCTCTATCCTGGTGATCTATAATATCTTTTAAACACTTTGGGAATTCTACAGATAATTCTGTACCAATTTTTTTGTTCATGTTTGTTGTTTCCCTTTTATCTTAATTTTCTTTTTTTACTGGATTTTATTTTTTTAAATCTACTTTTGCATCTTTGAAAGATGTTATTTAAAATATCAAAAATTTAAAAATATATTGGCAAACTAGCCATAATTATAACTATTAAAATTTATGTGCTTGTGAATAAGATAAGTTGTCAAATTGACTTGATGGATAACAGGATTGTAGTTAATTTTTCATTGATATACTATAATTTATACATAATAATGGAATTCATTATGCCATATCATACATGCAAATAATATAATTTGATAAATATCATTCCCAATTATCTCCCTTTCCTTCCCCTCTTGATTCTCTTTCTCTATTCACTATTCTCCCTTCTATTATTAGTATTGTCATTATTATTTAATGAGTGCATTATAGATATACAAGTGAGATTCATTTTGGTATATACATAACTCCTATCTTTTGTTCCCTAGTACTTTCTCCTGTCCTACCATTTCCCCACACTTTTGATTTCCTTGTTCTACTCTATCATTCTACCTTTTGTTTACATGATATTCCTTTTTTATTATTAATTGTTTTCTCTAGCTTTCATATATGAGAGAAAATATTCAACCATTGACTTTCTGAGTCTACCTTAGTTAGCACAATGTTCTCCAGTTCCAAATATTTCCCAGCAAATGACACAATTTCATTCTTCTTTATGGCAAAAGAAAAATCTATCATTTATATATATATATATACACACACACACACATACATACATATATACATATATGCATATATATATTAGGTTGTGATGTTAAAATATGTGTGTGTGTATGTGTGCTTGTTTTGAGGTGACTCAAAGACCTAGTAATTGTTCCCCAAACACTGCAACTTCTAGAAAAGGATCAACACATCATCATATTGGTGCAGGCACCAACTTCCTTAATAAGAATATGAATTTATATATGTAACATATATATAAAAATATATATATAATATATAAATTTATATATATTCTTCATTTGATATACTCATTCATCTATTGATGGGCACCTAGGATGGATTCATAACTTGACAATTGTTAATTGTGCTGCTGTAAACATTGTATGTATGAGTCATTAGTATGCTGATTTTAGTTATTTTTTTTATAAATATCAAAGTATATGAAAGCTAGGTCTTATGGTGGTTCCATACCGTTTGAAGAATCTTCATACTGCTTTCCAAAGTTGTTGTACTTATTTTCAATCTCACCAAAAATATATGAGTGTACCTTTCCCTCCACATCCTCACCAGTAACTATTGTTATTTGTATTCTTGATGATTCTAACCTGAGAACCTCTCAGACTAGTTTTGATTTCCATTTTCCTTATTGCTAAGGATATTTAACATATTTTTAATTTCCATGTTTGTTGGTCATTTCTATTTCTTCTTTTGAGAAATGTCTGTTTAGTTCATTGGCCCGTTATTGATTGGATTACTTTGAAAGTATGTGTGTGTGGGGGGGTAAGTTTTCTGAGGTCTGTATATATTCTGGGTATTAATACCCTAGTGGATGAGGAGCTGGAAAATGCTTTTTTCCCCATTCTGTAGGTTTTCTCTTCATGTTCTTAATTATTTACTTTTACATGTAAAAGCTTTTCAATTCAATACCACTCCACTTATTGATTCTTGGTTTCATTTCTTCAGATTTAGGAGTCTTATTAAGGAAATTGGTGCCTGCACCAATATAATGGTGTGTTGATCTTTATTTTCTTCTAGAAGTTGCATTGTTTGGGGAGTAATTCCCAGGTCTTTGAATCACTTTGAATTTACTTTTTGCATGGTGAGAAATAGGAATTTCGTTTCTTCTATATATGGATATCGAGATTGCCCAGTACCATTTTTTTGAAAAGGATATCTTCTCTCCAGTATATAACTTTAGGATTCTTTTGGAGAATAAGTTGACTCTTTGTGAATTTCTCTCTTTGTCTACTATTCTATTCCATCTGTCTGCATGTCTGTTTATATATCAATACCATGCAGTTTTTGCTACTATATCTTTATAGTATAATTTGAGACAGGAATTTTTATATTTCCATCATTGCTCTTATTGTTCAGGATTGATTTGTCTAATCTGATTTTTTTATTCTTCAATATGGATTTTAGGGCTTTTTTTTCCTAGTTCTGTGAAGAATGTCATTGTTATTTTGATCAGAGTTTCACTGAATCCATAAATCATTTTTGTAGGATGGCCATTTTGACAATATTAATTCTACATCTCCAAGAACACAGGCAGTTTTTCCATTTTTTAATATTATTTATTTTTGAAATTTCTTTCTTCGGTGTTCTATAGTTTTCATTGTAGAGGTCTGTCACATTCTCAGTTAAGTTTATTCCCAGGTAATTTATTCACTTTTTGATACTATTGTGAATAAATAGTTTTCCTGATTTCTTTCTTTCCAGCAGGTTTATAATTGAAGTAATGGAAATCTATTGATTTTTGTATGTTGATTTTGTATTTTTTCTATTTGCTGAATTCATTTATCAGTTCTGGAAGTTTTCTGGTGGATTTTTTGGGAATTCTAAATGTAGGATGATATTATCAGTAAACAGAAATAATTGGACTTTATTTCCTAATCATATCACTAATTTCCTTTCTTGCCTGATTGTACAGACTAGAGTTTCAAGCTATAAATTGAGTAAGAGTGGTAAAAGTGGATCTCCTTGTCTTGCTATTGATTTTAAAGGAAATGCTTTCAGGTTTTCTTTATCGCATATAATTTTGGCTTTTGGTTTCTCATAAAACCTTTATTATGTAGAGGTAATTTGCTTCTATCCTTGGTTTCTTCAGTGTTTTTAACATGAATGAGTGATGGATTTTACCAAAGGATTTTTTTTTTTTGCTTCAATAGAGATAATCATGTAACCTTTGTCCCAAATTCTATTTATGTGATTGATAGTATTTATTTATTTGTATGTATTGAAACCATCTTGCATCCCTGGGATGAAACCTACTTGATCATGGTGCACTCTCTTCTTGATGTGTTTTCAATGTAGTTAGCTAGTATTTATCATGGATTTTTGTACCTATTTTCATCATGGATTTAGTCTGTAGGATTTTGTTATTGTTGTTTTCTTTGAAATATCTTTACCTGGTTTTGGTGTCAGAAAGATACTGGCTTCATAGAATGAATTTGGGAGTTGTACTTCCCTTTCAATTTCATAAACAATTTGAGGAGGATTAGCATTGTTTATTTTTTAAAGGTTTAGTGGAACTCAGCTGAGAAGCCATCTGGTTCTTGACTTTTCTTTGTTTGAATGAGTTTTATTGCTGCTTCAATCTGGTTTATTTTTTAAACATACCATTGGTTCAATATGGGTACATCATAAATATTTAGAAATTTGTCAATATCTTCTATATTTTCTAATTTATTGGAATATAAAATTTTGAAATATTCCCTAAGTATCATTTGTATTTCAGAAATGTCTGTGATGATATAGTCGTTTTTATCTATAATTTCCTTGACTTGAGTCTTTCTTGTCTTCTTAATGGTTGGTTTGGCGAAGGGTTTATCAATCTTGTTTATCACTTCAAAGAATCAACTCCTTATTACATGTTTTTTTAATTTTTATTTTTTATTTCTTATTTTCTTAATTTTGACTCTGATCTTAGTTATTCCCTGTCTTCTGCAGGTTTTGACATTAGCTGTTTTTTTTAATTTTTTTAACACCTGCTTTCCTAGGGCCATGCAATCTAACATTAAATTCTTTATTTTTCATTTTTATAAATGTAAGAAATATTTGAAGATGAGCTTTTTGTCCTAAATTATGTTCTATTTCAGAGAAGTCTCTCATTTTTATTTTCTGAATTAATGATCCAGAGAGAGTACCCACATTTTAAGTTTAAGTTTTCCATAAGCCACTGAAACCTGAACCTATTCTAGAAAAAAATTTTGACTGAACCCATTCTAGAAAGAAATTTTGTAATAATTACTTTGCTATTCAGTGACAACTCAGAGTGTGGCGCTTTCTATCACTATAACAAAATTCTGAAAAAAAAAATCTTAGAAAAGTTTTATTTGAGTCACACCTTTAGTAGTTCCAGTCCATGATTACATGGACCCTTTTCTTTTAGGCATCTGGTGTAGGTATCAGGTGGCAATGGCAGGGATCACATGGTAGATGAAGCAAACTCCTGTCATTTGCCAGGAACAAAGAGGAAGATGAAGAGACATTGTCCCACAGCCCTTTTGGGGGCACATACCAGATTCCTGTAGAATCTCCCATGGGGCTTTTTAAAGGTTATAGCACTTCCAATAGCACCACCTTGGGGACAAAGTCAACATATTCCTTTGGGTGACATTTATTCAATATCCAAACTGCAGAACACAGACTATTAGTCATTTGTGAGTTTAAGAATTACTTGTGTTGTTTGTTAAAATGTATTTTCATGGAATACACAACCCGAAATTTTTATTGATAATATCCAAGAGATGGGCAAAGTGGTAAAAACATGCATACTTTAAACACACACACACACACACACACACACACACATACATACACACACAGTTATTCTGATGAATGGAATATTTGACCCTTATTCTCATTTTGAGAAACATTATACTTGTGGAAGTCCTGATATTTATATTCTATCTCTCTCTCTTTTTTTTTTTTTTTGTTTTTGTTTTAGGAAATAACAATAGTCCTCAATCTGCTATTCTTGATGTTACTTTGCCCGGAGCTGTCTATGAAATACCTATTTTTACACCAACAATGATTTTGCTTAATGTTGTTATCTCAGGGTAACCTATTCTACCCTCGGATCACCTGGAAGCTAGTTGTAAACTCTACTCCTTTGTGCCAGTTCTGTCTGGAAACTTATTTGTCATTCAACATAAACATGGTCAATGATGCATTTCCCTGTGAACCACCAAACATTCCTGTGGCTCAGTTCGGAATCAGAGAAGCTCAGTTATTTAACTATTCATTCATTCATCTCATTGTCATGCATGCCATCAACTTATTTGTGTGAAGATGCATATGTAAATTGGTGTGCATAGAATATCAATTTGTTTAAAACTTCACTCTAAAATGCCATTGCCCTTTACTTATAGTTCTTGGGAACATAGTTCCTAGAGCATTCTCAATGGCCTGGCATCATGTAAATCTATATCATCTTAGTGTGCTATGTAGATGTATATTATAATAGTGAACACAAAGATGCAAAACCATGGTTAAATCAAGCACAAGCATGAATCATTTAATAGAGTCTAAAGAAACTTTACTTGAACTACAGATATATTTTTTTGCACTGCATTTTAAAATAACTTGCTCATATAGTTTCCCCAAAATTGATTGCCATGAATTTCAAATACCAAGTATTTATTCAGCACCTCTGCATTCATTATATTCTACTGAGCTTTTTGAAAGATACTGAAGTAATCAAAACATGTTCTGTCTTTAGAACATTTTATTTTTCTACTGAAGAATTAAAGAACTGAAGAGTAAACACTAATGAAATTAAAACAATTAGAAGGGAAATAATAATAGTAATTTGGCATTAAATTCAACAGCAATAACAGCCAGTTCATTATTTTTCAGTGATAGGATGGATTGATTTGATTTCACATTGTAGGTTTTTTTTCCCCTATCTATTGTTCCTCCTTTATTACATGTATGTCCATGTCTCAGGAAGAATTAATTTGAGTCAACTTTGTTATGTTATACTGTTGCATTTATTAAAAAATAGATGATACACCATGTTGCAATTGCTCTTATTAAGTCTACTTAAATGGTCATGCCTTATTTGGAAACATCAATGCCAGCATCATCAATCTTTACTGACTACTGTTCAATTAAATATTAACACAAAATAAAATGATTATAGAAATTTCTTCAGATTGTTTAACTCTTGGGAGCATTTTCTTTTACTCTGTTATACTTAATTTTATTAGTAGTTTACAATGTATTTGATACATTATTGAAATACATTCTCAAACTTTTACCTATTTTAAATATCTGCAAAAAACATTACCATCTTCTGTGTGAGGAAAGCATGTAGCTGAAGAGTGTTATTTGAAGATGTGAAAAATTTTCCCATTAAATAAAATAGACATCGAGTGCCAACTTTTTAATCTATTTTTTACAAATTTTTCTCCATTAGTAAGAAATGAAAGAATAAACTTATTTAATTGTCAAGCCTAGCAGGCCTGAGGGTATGACCCTATTCTGCAAACTGATTCTTAAATTATTACTCCAGCAATGATTTCCTCTAGATTTCTAATATGGAATAACTATAAAGAAAATGTCATTGTAAAAGTGAAGTTTTTCTGCTTTAGTTTTGTCTAAAGTATATTTACTTACAGGTCTTATATCTACTTTTCATATTGTCTTTATTTTTTCTCTAACAAAACAGGGAATGACATTTAAAGATGAAAATTCTTATTATTGTATGAACTATTAATCTTTCAGGTATTTTTTCTGTCATCGGTAATGTATTAAAATTAAAAAGATTTCCAAGGTGTGGTGGTTCATGCCTGTAATCCCAGCAGCTCAGGAGGATGAGACAGGAGGATTGCAAGTTCAAAGCCAGCCCCAGAAATGGCAAAGTGCTAAGCAACTCAGTGAAGCCCTGTCTGTAAATAAAATACAAATTAGGGGTAGCTCAGTAGTTGAGTGCCCCTGAGTTCAATCTCTGGTATCTAAATAAATAAATAAGATTTTGTTTGTTATTACCTGTAGTGAATTAAATCTTCAATATTTTAAATATATATTTTTAGTTGTTGATGAACCTTTATTTTATTCATTTATTTATGTGCAGTGCTAGGAATTGAACCCAGTGCCTCACACATGCCAGGCAAATACTCTATCACTGAGCCACAACCCCAGCCTCTGAATTAAGTCTTGATACGCTATATATTTAAAAAGAAGTATTTCTATTTCAGAAAAAAATTTGTGGTTTGGAAGAGTAAGTAGATAAGATTTTTAAGTGATTATTAGTATTGATAGTTGTTTATGACAGGTTTTTTTGTTTAGTTTTCAACATTTTAGACAATATTTTTGAAAATAAAAGGATTTAAAGATTGTATAAAGAACTAGCATTTGCAATATCCTATTGACATCAGTGTCCTTTACAAGGAAATTTGACATTCAAAAGATCTTGGGATTTATATCTGTTTTTCTAAGGATGAGGCCTGGAAACATCAGTTACTTATCCCTCAAAACTATAAAATATATACTTTATGTAATAGATAGGGACCTTATATGTCATATATCCTTGCTTTCTGCTTGCTTTTACAGTACTATTACAATTTCTATCCCTACTATTTCTTTAACTCTTTTAAAGAAGAAATTTAAAACTTTATTGCCATCTTTAAATCAATCTTGATGGACTTGTTAAGTCAAAAGAGAAAATAAATGTCTTACTATTTTGTTTATAGGAAATTCTTCATAGCCTTTTTTTAAAATTTGTTTCCACATTAGGTAATGATCTTGGCTCAAAATTGAGACTGGAAATCATACTGGAACTGAGAATCAGGATCTGGGTCCCCATTCCCCTGGTGTTGAATAATGAACACCGAACATATAGCAAGGCAAGAGTAAAAGTTTCCTAATTTAACGGCTAGAACAGAGGGGCTGGGGTTGTGGCTCAGAGGTAGAGTGTTTGCCTAGCACGCATGAGGTGCAGGGTTTGATCCCCAGCATGGCATAAAAATAAAATAAAGATATTTAAAAATAAAGGCTATAACAGATAGAGAGAAGGAGACTCCTCTGTAGAGGAGGGGATCCAAAGCTAGTGCCTGGGGGAATAGAGCTGTCCTGCCCCTTTTATCCTTTCTTCTCAAGCTCCCTCCTCCTCTTTTCTTCCTTTTGTGATCAAAAGGTGGAATGATCCAATGGCAGAATTAAACTGCCTGGGGATACAGGCAGGAAGAGAGTCACTCAAGGGGCACAGGCAGGTAGATACTTATTAACAGCTCCTGTTGGGAGGAACAATTCCTGAGGCAGGAAATCTTGACAACTGGTTGGAGGAGAGGGAAGTGCTATGAAGGTATTGGCATTTTATTTATTTTTGAATCAGCCCTCCCCCATCCTGACCTAATCATTCATTATATATGTGGACTATCTTTCCTTTTGACCCCTGATGTCAACTGCACCTCTGATTAAGGGAACCCTTACTGCTATAAGGGAAAATGGGTGATGAGTGCTCTGGCTGCTTTGGGCTGAAAGGGGATGATGTGGGTAAAACAGTTTGGGTTTCCCTTCTTAGGAATATTTTGGGTCAGAGCATTCTGTGTTAGAAACAACTAATTGTAAAGTTATCTGGGAGGTGGGAGCTTCTATAAGAGTAACAAAAGACATGAGTACTGGAAGAAGATTAATACAAAATAAATGTCATAGCATCTGGAACATATCAATGGATATCATAATGATGAGAGAAACCAGTAATCTCTCACCAGAAGGTACAAGAGCTAAGAAGTTGTTCCCATAACCATGCCAGTGAGGACATGGCCTCTATTTGGGAATATAAATCTTTAAGAATATCAGTTATATTGTCAGAGTTATCAGGAGTGTAAACACAGCATTTAGTTTTTATAATGTCACAGATGGCTCCATAAGATGTAGTTAAGAATCTAATGTCATCTGATGTTTATGAAATATCTTTTTATTGCCATAACCTTCATGTTTAGTAGAAATCCCTTTATTTCTGTCACTTAGGGCTTGGAAATCAAGTTAGCAAACAGATCAAGCCTGTGTATTTCAGAGGTTAGGAAGATTTGTAGGTCTTAAATTGATTATTGATTTAAAAAATCCTTCTAATTCTGACAGTCTCTTGATTGTTATCAGGCACTCCTGTCTAAGAATCCCTCTTTTATAGCTTCCAGTCTTATTTACTCTTGGTGGAGCTAACACAAGTCTACATCTTATGTTTCATTAAAATAACTATTCTCTTATCTTTTAAATGCCCAGTTATAGTTGCACTTTGGTTGTAATTTGTTTTGGTAGGTGTTTAAGACCAAGCTGGTCAAATTGACCTTGTTTCTATCTTTTGTTAACAGTCAGTTGAGTTTCCTCAGGAGGTGTCACTTTTTGGAACTTGAGAGAAGCCCTTTGACCTCTTAGCTCTTCTAGTGCCATCTGTCAGGATGGGTCAGAGTCTTATTCCCCATCTGGCTTTCCTTAGAAGCGCCAGGGATGTCTTCTTCTCCAGTGACCCTCCTCTTTGCAGCATATGCACTGGTCATCGTTCTGTTCTCCGGGGTCTCTTTTATTCCCCTTATCTGGAGGTCTTGTGGCACAGAGTTGCAAAGCCCTACAGAACTTGCCTTGTACCTTATGTTCAAGCTGACTCAGAGGGAAAGAGCCAAATATTGGCTATTTTTCACTGTACCGTTTTATTTTCTTAAGTCTCTAGGTTTTTCTTTTAAACATTCAGCAAGCCAGTTTTCACTAGACTTAAAGTAAGAGTACTAAGTTTTAACTTTAATGTCTGTAACTATTCAGTTATTTACCTCTTCCATTTAATTGGGGTCAGTATTAGTACTGGAAGTTAGCTTACATTCTGCCTGTCCTTTGTAGATGATGGCCTATTATCTCAAATTAACTTAGATTGCAAATATATCAGTTGTCTCCTCTAACAAACACATTTCTGACTAATTTCATTTATGTTAAATCAGTTTACTTATTTTTAACTGTAAAAATCAAGATATCAGACAAGTAGAGTTAACAGTATTAGCTATCACTTTCCTATTGAAGAAAAATCCTAGAAGCATTGGATAATATATTCTAGACATTTTAAAGGAACGAATATTCTGTTAATTGTCTGATCACCTATAAAAACTTGTGAGTTAATAATTTTAAAGACATCTTTATTCTCATCTGTTTACCTAATTTAATTGAACTTTTTTGAGTCACATGAACTAAAAGGTATTTGGGTCCATATTTCTTTTAAATGTTGATTTATGAGCACTCATGTATCTATATGCCAATTTTGATACCATGTACATGATATAAGGACACAAGCACATATGTAGACACAACGATACAATACATAAAACAGACAGAAAATAGAAATCTTATAGCTGTTGGTAGGTAAATCTCAACAAGTAGGAGGCAACACCACAGATTTTTAAAAAGTCTTTATTAGATTTAACTTGTTAGAAATTACAATAAGGCCTATCTGACTCTTAAATTTTGACTTAAACATTCTGACAGCCATGGTGGACACTAAAATAGAAGGTTCAGGTAGCCACTGACCCTCAATGGCTATCAGATTCATTCCCAACATCACCATGGCTGTTTTTCTTAGGATTTTTTAAAGGAGACTTTCCAATGCATTTTAAAGGTAACCCTTGAAAAACTGACCTCTGAACAAACACAAAGTGTAAAGACTGATCAGAAAAATATTTTAATTCAAGTTCACAGGATCTAATGTGAATTCACCACAAAACTATTAGCTCAAAAATAGATTAAATGTACAAACAAACAAAAAGGAGTCCTAAAAAAAATGAGCTGGCCATAATTACTCTAGTAAAGGAGAATGCAGAACATCTTTATCAGATCACAGTTCATTTCTGGGCTCAGATTATAGTCAGTTCAGATATTCAAAGAATGCAAGAGCCATGAATTCCTTAGGTAAAGATTCTCAAGGAAAAGAAGACTTATATGAGATCATTCCATTTTTCCTCCCTGTGCTGTAGTGTTTATGGAGGAACTTGTTAAGAATGCAGTGCGGTAGAGTTCAAGAGCAGATAAGATAGCCAGCCTTTTAGGTCCCACAGTGACTTACATTTAAAAGTGACACCTTTTTTTACTTTGGTCTCAAACCAGTTATCTGCAAGCCTATAAGTCTTGCAAGCTCTGCAGCCTCTGAAATTTACATTTCAAATGCAGTCCTTGGAGAGATAGAGATCTGGTAGAAGCTAAGTAAGGGAAGCTGCTCTTTGGAGCAAAACATCATGCATGGGGCATTTTAACCATTTTTTAATTATAGCAGTTGGCAATTAGGCTAGGTTTGATGCAGAAAATTTTGAGACATCTTCTCCTATCAATACTTTTGAGGATGAGGCCCCCCTCTGAACAATAACATGAAAAAAAAAAAAAAAAACAACATGAAGGGAAGAGAAGCACTGAGGAACTGTCTTTTTGGCTAGGGGACATCTCCTAGATACTGGTGCCTCTAGCTCCTGAAGCATCTAGCTGTCAGAAATTTCTGCCCCTCCTTCCATGCATGGCCTCTGGATTTAATTGCTGCCTTACTAATCTGATCATAACCCATGTGCTTTTTCATGGCTGGCCATGAAAAAGATGCAAGCCTCCAGCCTTACTGGGTGACTTGTAATTCCTTAGGAGAACATGGGACCTCTTTTTGTAATGAATCTTTATCTGTGTTGAGCCTCCCATTAGTCAATGAACTTTTGTGTGGTGGGGGGGGGTGTGTGTTTGGGCCTCACTTAGAAAGGAGGATCATAGTTGAATCTAATTTACATTTTTGGCACAATTTGTGTTTTTTAAATAAGGTCTAAGAAGTCCTTAGAGCTGCACATAGGAGCCTCAGAGTATTTCATTTCCTTTTTACAGAAAAAGAAATTTAGCTGTAGAATGGTATTAAAATTTATATTTTCCTCTGATGGCCATGCTTCTCTATCAGGTACAAACTTGGTATTGAAACCATGTTTGGCAGCAAAAGAACACTAGGAGTAAAGGCTGGAATAAAGAGCTTGCACTTACCGTGGGCCAATGGAATCTTCAGAGGGATGTCAGTGTATATCTCCCTTTTTGTAGCCAAAAAAACCTCATGGAGTCCCCAGGAGCACAGAAACAACAGTGGGAATCCCTACAGGCTTATAAAGGTTTAATATGCGAACAAAGGGATCACAGGCATTTCCTTAGGAACCACTCCATGTAAAATGACCCTCTCTCAATGGCTGGAGTGTGATCTGTGAGGCGAGGGGAGTGCTTGTGAGGACCCAGCATCTGAGAGTGCAGTTTGGCTCATTCAATGATGCATGTGTTACTGGGGCTTGTACTCAGTGCCACTTGATTTACCAGTTGTCACAGGATAACTCATAGCGTTGGTTGGGAGAGGAGTCAGGGGAGAAGCCTTTGAGATTTTCCAGGAAGTGGGCCTGGCCAGAATCTCACAGTTGTTGCAACCCTTTGTCCATTTCCATGTATCCAAAGGCAGACAGGAATTAGAGACACTGTGTACTTATGCCAGAAGAGCTCCAAGCCTGGATAGGATAGTGAGAAACAGCTTTGGCAGCCCAGCATGCCTGATCTGCAGGACATGTGATTATGAGCCACCTCGCCTGTAAATCCTGTCATCCAAGTCTTGTAGAATGGCAGCTTGCACTAACTGCATTTAATTAGCCAATGGATACCCATTATTGTCCTCCAGAAAGAAAGAGAAGATGCACGTCAGAAAGATGTGGCGTGTGTGTTAAGGTGCTTATCTCAGTGATAGTCCTGTTTGACAGAACAGTTCTCTGAAAGCAGATAACTTTGGCAACAGGTTAGAGGAGTGGGAAGTGCTATGGAGGTATTCACTTTTTATGTCCTTTGAATCAGACCCCATCTTCCAGATGCAATCATTCACTATATATGCAGACCATCTCAAAATTATATGAACTTCTATAAATACTACCTAATACTATTTTAAACTACTACTGTTTATTTTTAAAAAGCACATCATTGGTGCAAGTAGACACTAGCAGCATTCTAGATTAGCAATCTAATCTCCCTTTATTATTTTTTTGTTCGTTTGTTTTATTAAGCAAATAGTATTTTTCACATTCAATCGGGGCTTTTCTTAAAATTCTTGACTCTGTGTATTGTTTAAACTTGTTTTAAGTATGCTGACATCAATTATGTTTATAACCAAAATGAATCACTATGTGCCAAGTTATAAATTTTGTAGATATATCTTAACTAAATTTATTAACAAAGTATCTTAAATTTTGGGGGGGTAAAATTAGAAATAAGGCCAAAATCTCTTGTTGCCTTGGAATGTGGCCCTCTTACCAAGGAGCTATTTAATAGCTCTTATACTCCTCAGTAGCACCAGCAGAACTTTTGCCTTTAAGAAATAAAGGTGTCAGATTATTTCTAATTCAAATTTGGCTTTGTTCTTAATCCATTTGCAAAAGGGTCATTTTTTTATCATATAATGTTTTCGAAAATGCAAACAATGAAAACTGTCATCCATTGAATTCTCACACCAACTTTTTGAAATATGTAGACTAGATTCCTATGTTATGCACAGTTAATAGATGAGATTTGTAGTCATAGTTCTCTGACTTTATAGCAGCCAAGAGGCTGCAAGTAGCAAGTATCATAAATTAAACTGAAATATTCTTAAACAATGGAGGGAGGGAAGGAGGGAGGGAGGGAGGGAGGGAGGGAGGGAGAGAGAGAGAGAGAGAGAGAGAATGAATTATATATTCTGGGAATATATTATTCCATTATTTTTAGATTTATACAATTTGATCTTAGTCTACTTTATGTCAAACTGAAATTCTACTATCATAGCAAAATGACTATAGCAATTCCAAACCTCATATATGCATACTACATCATCCAGAATGAAAGAAAACTTTTCTTCGTCTCTTTCTCAACTGAAAGTTCTAGACTTCATTTTCACAGGCCAGTGTAAGATGGTATGTGCCTCTGAACCCATCATCATGATCAGAGATTAGGGAAAAGCCAGCTGTCTCATTTCCCACAGACTGCCACATGGAACTTGACATGGACCCAGATGTAGAGTCAATGTTAACAAAACTCTGTCATTGTGGCACAATAGAGGGTAGATAGAATGGATTTGTAATTATAAGTTAACATGTTTTGTTGCCTATGTGCATGCATTATCACAGTATTCTTTGTTGTAATATACAGATAGTTTGTGAAAGTTCGCTTATTAGTATTCCAGGATTCTTTGTGAGTAAACTACTTGGCTCCCTGGAATGGCCAATCCTTCTTGATTATCTAGCTAGCTAGCTAGCTGTCTCCACATATATGAAATGAAAATATGTAAATATTATTGCACAAAATACTTATTATAGAGAACATATAATATATGTATATTATGTATACATATATGTTTATATATGTTATATTTGCATATATATGGGGAGATATTTGTATATCTGTATGTGTATCTATCTCTATAAATATATTCTTTGGCTATTTTTTTAATTTTATTTTGTAAATTATTTTATACTTCCCCTAAGTTTGTATATTTTATACCTCTAAGCTGAGCCCAAGAATTATTTCTCTTCTCACTTTAAAAAAATTATGGTATATTATTCCAAAAAACATGCTTTCACTGTGTGCTATATAACAAACCACCCTAAAGCTCAAGTACCTAAAACACTAGTCATTCACTTTAAATCATGAGTTTCCACATCTGTCTGGTATTCCATCTTCCCTCAGCTCGCTTTATTATCCATACACAGTGAGTTGCAGGCTGGATAGGTGGGTATATTATGTGCATGTGCATAATATATTCATTTCCAATGGATGCAGTAACAAATTACTACAAATATATTTACTTAAATTTATTACCATAAATTATGTAATTTAGAAATCCAGTAAAGGTCTTGGGGTGCCCTAAAATTAAGGTTTCTACAGAGCTACATTCTCTTTTGACAGTGCTCTAAAGCAATTCATTTCCAGCTTCTTGGTGATATCTGCATTATTTTGTCTACGGAGCCCTCCATGTAACTACCAAGTAAGAAATTGTTGCCTGTGGCTTGTATTGCCTTATACTACTCATCTGTTTTTCTACCTTTCACTTTCAGACATCTTTGTGATTACATTGGACCCACTTAGATAATTCAAGATACTTTGTTTATCTGCTGATCAGCAACATTTATGCCATCTGCAGCATTTATTCCATTTGCCATGTTAAGTCATGTAATCAGAGGTTCTGTGGATTAGGTCATGGATGTATTTGGGGGGACATTGCTCTGCATACTACAGTGATTCTCTTGAGCATATCTGTAATTTCTTATGCATCTGAAGAGCAGCAGTCTGGATGATTTTGGATGACTTTAGTGGAATAGCAAGGTTTTTACTTTTATGATTTCTCAACCACAAAGCATCAGCAGGTTGACCTAGGTTTTCCTCTGAAGCAGGCTTCTAAGAGAAATAGCATATCATCCCATTCCTTACTTTCCACTGGCTCAAGCAAATTTGAAGCTTAAAATATACTCAAGCAGTTAGGAATCAAGGCGTTCTACCTTTTCTGAGAGGAGCTTCAAAGTCATGAAAAATTCCTTAGAGATTGGGAGGGTGGAGCCATTTTTGCAATGTGTCAGCCATTGTAGGAATTCACAAGGATTCTCTTCTCACTTTGAAATCACTGTAATGACTCTTGTTTGTCAAATGAACATTCAGCCTCTCTTTTGCTTTCTGACCTTCACACATGTCCTGACTGAATGATACCCTTCCTTCTTTCTCTTGCTTATTCTACTGAGTAGAATCCAAATTAATCTCTTTTTGCTTTGGTTTGTTAAATTATAATCTCCTTATTTTCTCTCCTGGACAGCTATAGCCTATTTTCAACATACTTGTCACAGGGATCTCTAAAATAAGTGACATTATGTTACTTCCTGGCTCAAAATTCTCCAGTATCTCAGCATCTTATTCAGAGTCAATGACATCTACAGGAGCTGAACTTTTATCACTTTTCTGACTGAACTTATCTCCCAATACCTTTTCACTAAATCCTATTTCCAGGTACACTTTTCCTTTTGCTCTTCATTGAATTATATGATATGGATGGTCTAGTTTCAAAACTTTAATAGTTACTTTTACTATTTTTTAGAAACATCTTCCCTAACATATCCATATTTCTCCTGACTTGATTATCATAGGTACTTTTTGCACAAATTTGTTCTCAAAAATGTTGCTTGACCATCCTATCTATGTGCCTGTTTGTATTGAATTAGTCAGTTTTTTGTCACTGTGTCCAAAATACCTGACAAAAAATTAATTAGAGGGGAAAAGTTTATTTGGGGCTCACAATTTCATAGGTTCAGTCCCTGGTTGGTTAATTTCATTTCTCTGGGTCTAAGGTGAGGCAGAACACCATGGAAGAAGGGTGGATTGGAGGAAAACTGCTTACATTATGACAGTCAGGAAGTAGAGTAAAAGAGGAGAAGGTGTATCAGGGAAAATGAACTCTTTTTGAGCATGTTTCCAGTGACCTACATCCTTCAACCATGCCCACCTGCCTATGGTCCATTCAAACCAGGATGGACTGATTAGGTCCCAGCTTATCAATTCATCCTGAATGTTCCTGTGCTAACACAGAAGTTTGTGGGAACACTTCATATCCAAACCATAACATACATACACATGTGCTCACACACACATATATACACACACTCACACACACAAATCTCCCCCTAGCTTTTCTTATCCCATTATCAGTGCTATTTTTTCCCATAGTACATATAACCTTTCCATATTTTTTTGGTCAATCCCTGAGAATTTTAATTCCCTTAGAACAGAATTTTTAGCACAATGTGCTTCCTAAAGTACCTTCAAATACCAAGAAACATGGCAGCAAATAGACAGTACTTGCTAACTATTTAAAATAAAGACAGAATAAATGCATAGCTTTACACAAAAGTATCTTATTAAAATAAATATTTTTCTTAGGAGTTTCCAAGTTATACTGTTTTATCAAGGAAATATACACCTTTTTCTAATTCTCAAATAATTTTTTGATGTCACATTGAAAGATGCTATTGTACATACTCTTATAGCATGGGGCCTTACATAGGTATCATCCATGAAAAAATTCAGTATCTAGTCTAATCTAAATAAGTTCTTTTTTAAATGACATGATTTTATTAATGAAAAATTGATCTCCTGTAAATATCAGTAACTCTTATCATTCTCATCTTTTGTTTGGTTACCTCATATTCATCCTTTACTGCCAACAGATTAATATAACTTCTTGGACACTGCCTGGTAGCATCAATCCTGAAATAGGTGCTTCACTTCACTTTTCTGAAAATTTTACCATGCATATATGTTATAATAATTTCCTTTCTTATTTATTTCTCTCACTATGCTATAAGGTCTTTGAGAAAAAGATTATACATTTTTAGTAGTAACTGAATCCTCAGTAGCTAATACCATTTTAAAATATAAGAGATACTTAAAAATAAATAAATTTAAATAAGTAAATAAATACATGTAATTCATTGAAATTTTATTAATCTAAAATTCAGGAAAAAACAGTATCTAATTATTAAATTATTTTTTAAATGATGTTATTTCATTAATAGAAAACTAATTTACATTAAATAGTGGTACCAATTCTTACTGACTATTCAGTAATCCAAAAGAACTTGGTTTTTCATATGCAATTTTTCAAATTTTGTCAATATTCCCCCTTCCCTTTGTTTACAATTTCTTCATTTTAAAATGATCTTGGTTAATTTCCTCTTAAAATGCTTAAAAATGTATTTTATCATCTGTAATTTTTTAACCTTATCATCAAACTATTTCCTAACTTGTTAAATCAAAGTCAGTTATAGGTAAAACTATCACAGCTCTTAGCTTTTCAATTCTTTGTATGATAGTGTAAATTATTATCTATTTAGGTTAGGTTAGGTTAATTGAGTGCCTTAAAATAAAAGTGCCTGTTTTTCCTTTTGTTACTTTATCAGTTTCTTAAGGCAGGTTTCACATATCTTCTTTCTCTTTTTTAATTTCTAGGCATGCCCATCATTTTAAATTGGTTCTTAAAAGAACAACAATATTGTGTGAAAAATCATCTATATATGAGAAAGCCCATGAGTTTTTAAAATTATTTGTAATGAATAAAACTGATTCTCAATTAATACATATTTGCAGATCTCCTAGTGCACATTTATTAGAAGTTATATTTTGGTATGTGCTTAGATTTTTTTTAACATATATTTTATGATACGCTGTTACTACATGTTTTTGTTTATAGAATGGGTGAAAGACAAAGCTCTACCAGGTCTCAACCTAAAGCTGCATTTTGTATTGTAGTGTGTGTGTGTGTGTGTGTGTGTGTGTGTGTGTTTTAATACAGTAAAACAACATAGAATAACAAATTATTTGTTCAAATTTAATTGTTGAAACAGAAATGTATAGATGGATTTTAAATTTAAGAGTCAGGAGTCATTTCCATCAATTTGCTAAATTGCTTTGGTGTAAATTAAGAATACTTGATTAGTATTTTTATTAATTTTCTAACTCAGGATCACATTCTTTGGCTGGTGAGACATTATATCCCAAAGTAATCCAACTCTTAAGAAAAATATTGTTAAGCAAAACAAATAAGTGTCAAGAAAAGTTTTCATATATGTTCATGTATGATTTACCTTGTAGACAGAAGCTTTTTAAAATATCTGAAAGGATTTTTCTTTAAATGAGGATGGGGAAAAATGAAGTATTTGGCAAAGACTACATAATTATTGAAGGGCAAATGTTGCAATACAGTTGTCTGCAATTCCTACTCAGTGCTCTTTGCATTTTACCTCATGTATTTCTTCTGGATTCTTCTACAATACTGAGATATGGATTTAAAGGATTTCACATTACTCTGAAGAGACTTTATAAATAGCAGTGATATTTTTCATAACTTTTATAGCATCATTTTAAAGAATCATATGACTGTGACATTTTAAGCAACTAAAATCCAGTTTAGGCAGAATGATTTACATCACTGATTTCTTCTTGTGAATGTCAGTATTAAACACCCAAGATTCATCTGTGCTGCATGGCTTTCAAGATAGAAAGCTGCTTGGGTATAGAGTGGACACACTTTCATCAAATAAAAATACATCCATTTTAAGTGCAGAGATACCCCATACTCATTTAAAAAGAAGATGTCATTAATATCATTTTCATTTAGACTGATACACCTTTGTACTACATACTGACCATTTGGGAAAACATTACAAAACCATATTCTTACAGATATGATATTAAGTATAATCTTTATATTCCACAGATTGTGTTTGTCAATCATGAATTTCTTTAGAGACCTGGGTAAAGTTTTATTCTTTGTTTATTGACATATAGGAATTTCTATTTAAGCATCTAGTTTGAAAATTAGAGATATGCCCACAATTTTTTTTATTGGTTGTTCAAAACATTACAAAGCTCTTGATATATCATCTTTCATACATTTGACTCAATTGGGTTATGAACTCCCATTTTTATAACTCTTTTCATCAAGGGATAGAATATCTGTTTCTTGAAATTTTGAATCTGGATAGACTCCTGACTGTCTTTGATAAATATAATGCTATGAAAGTGATGTGTAAATTCTGTTGAGAAAACCTCTGAAGGTCTGCAGCTTCCTCTTCCATACTTTTTGGATTCTGAGACCACCAGATCCTGAAGAAGCTGGTCTAGACTTCTAGAAAATAGGAAAGTACCTGCAAAGAGGGAGAGCTCCAGCCTTCCTAACAGAAGCCCCAGTCAGTAAGTTTTCTGGGCAAGCCTAGCATTCAACTGTTCTGCTTCATGCATACATTTCTATGAGTAAATGTAATCAACACCAGCAGAAATGTCACCCAGCCAATGCTTTGAATTGATAAAATAGTAATAATTGATTTTCTAAATCACCAAATTTGTGGGCAATTTCTTAACAGCAGTTAGTCATTGATAAATAGCCAAAATTATGTTGCAATTGGAAAAATACCTAGCCCTGCTTTGAGCATACAATGAAAATTATTTCATCAATTTTATAATTCCTTGTCTACTAAGGGAAAACTGACATAGAAGGAATCTCACTCTTTCACACAAAACTAGTAAGTAGAAAAATCAGGATTTGAGCCTGGCATAGTGGCACATGCTTGTAATCCCAGCAGCTCAGAAGCTGAGGCAGGAGGATCATGAGTTCAAAACCATCATCAATTTAATAAGACCCTAAGCAACTTAGCCAGCATGTGGCTCAGTGGTTGAGTGCCCCAAGTTCAATTCTGGATTAAAAAAAAAATCAGTATTTGAACCCAGAGGATTTTACCATAGATGGGCACATTAATTACTATTACTATATTAGTTCTCAACAGAGAATTCAGAAATCAACACAGTGATTTATTCTTAATAGGTAATAGATTAAATTACTCTAATAGCCCTCTTGTATGATGAATATGTATACATGGGCTTTTATATCTATCAACTTGTCTATTTATCTCTCATATTTTGTGTGCATCTTCCTTCAGTAGAAGATATGTTCTGTTTGGCTAACTGCATAATTATCCTGTATCAATTATGGTCTGTCATTGTATCTCTGTAGACTTGACCTGAGTTTCTTTACTGATGATATTTTTTTCATTAGCTTTGGTTCACATTTTGTTTCTTTTTATATTTCACAATATTTTTATGTCAATATTTTAAAGCTTAATAGAACAGTTTGCTGGACACATTATGTTTTAAATGTGACCCATTTTTGTAGCTGTCAATGAAGTTTTGCTGAATGTAGTATCATTTTGTATCTGAGGTTAGAAAGATTGTGTACCTTATATGACATAGCTATAGTTTGATAGTCTTCCTTTTTTATTTCCTTTCCTATTTTGCTCTTTAAAAAATGTTAAAATCCAGTCATATAGTAAAGATTGTGAAAATATTTGTAAATTATATGAAAGTGTAGTGACCATGTAGAAATTCATTTGTAAATTTGTATGTTTATTTCCAGTGTCTGTGGATATTTAATCACATTTATCATCTATGACACTGATAGAAAAATGGTGATTTTTGCATACTATAATTTTTGTGAAGTAGTTAAATGACTTTAAAAAGTCATTTTCCAAATGTGCAGTCTAAGAGACAAGAAAAAAACATAAAGAACCAATATATCAATCTCTCTTATTTCACCTCAAACACACATAAGCACCCACATACATATATGCGCACACACACACATACACTTTTCCATTTTTAAGATCCCAGGTAACTACAACAACAAGCAACAAGAAACAAATTTAGTTTAATTAAATACCAAATATCAAATCATTACAACTATTTGAAAAAGTTACTGTAAATATGTAGAAGTTCTCATTTTTACTCTTTATGAATATGGGTAATATTATATTATATTTAATTGCCTGCATATTGTATAAAATATTTAAATATACTTATGTCTTGTATCTTCACTTTGGCTGTTAGGCTTGAAAAATCATTACTTATAACTGATTGTTTCTAAATATTCAATTATATTCCAGGCACATGGCTAAGGAATTTACATTTGGTTCTCATTTAATTCTTTGGTAAGAAAATTAAATACTTTGGAATAGCATAGTTATTAGTGAGGCTGAGATTCAAATCATGCTTTACTGTCTTTGTTCAGACAGTTAAATTCATATTTGGAAATGTGAATATAATATAAATGTGCATTTGTAATTTGAGACTGCATAGTTTAAATTTCTACCATAGATTAACAAAATTCTGTATTTCATCTTTTTAAATATATTTAATCTTCTTAAATATATTTCCATCATCAAAAAAATTATATGTACATATATATGCATATATTATTTTAAAATGAAGAGTGATTATGCCTTTTCAAAATATTATAACAGAAATAAAACTGGGAAGAAAGGTTAAGATACAATTATTTTCCAATGCCTTATATGTTGAGATTCAAGTAATTTCAGGTATAGGAGTAGATGCTCCATTTCAAGGTTTTAGCTGTACTTCCAAATCCCTCTGACTCCTAGATTTTTAGTGTACCAAACAAGTACTCTACATCGAATTAACTGAATATTTTAGCATCAACAAATTTATTATTTCTTCATGGATTTTTCTTTCACTTTCCCAATTTTAAAATACACTCTTCCTTAGATTTTTGTTACAAAAAATTTTAAGTCTACAATTTTTACATCTTCTGGTTTTAATATTTCTTTCATTTCCATTCTAATGAAAGATAAACTGTAAATACACAGGCAGATAAATTAGGTGCTGTTTTTATTTTTCCTATATGTAAAATTGTGTAATGGTAAATAGCCCCCAATAAACACTATATGTACTTTTATGCTATATATGTTCTTAATATAATCTTTTAATTTTTTTATTCTAATTTTTTATATTACAGCGGAATGCATTACAATTCATATTACACCTGTCAAGAACATTTTTTCTTATCTCTGGTTCTATACAAAGTATATTCACAACATTTGTGTCTTCATACATGTACTTAAGATGTAAGAATTTGCAGGAAGATTTTTAACACAATCCAACCTGAGAATTAAGACTTCTATATGTGATAAGTCACAAGTAAGGTCACTGACCTGATCACATTGGGATAGCAACACATCCAGTTCTCATTCATAGTTTAATTTCGAAACTAGTAAAGTGAAAATAATTGTAAATAACATAACTTATATGAAAATCCTCAGAGAACAATTTTGTCTACATTATGTAGCACAATAATCGAGGAAAATTTAAAAATTCATTTTCCAAAACTCTGGCTTAATTTTCAAGGTGTTGTTTTGCTTTCTTATAATTTTCATTAAGGAGACAAGATGATTTGTGACTGTGAGATCAGAAAATTTAATTGCAGCCCATTGGCAAAATATATTATATATCTTATAATCTTTCTAGATCAAATTTGAATTAGGAATTAAGTATTGAACATTTTCATAATAGTCCACAGATCTATGTACTCCATAATTGGGCTCTGTTTAATGTCTAGAGGGAAAAAAAAAACATAATTCAGATTTTTTCCTATGCTTTTTCTTGCTTATCTATTTTGTAGGTATTGACAGTGAAAGATAATTGATTCATGTCTCTTGTAAAAAAGAAGAGATGTGATAATTCCTATATACTATGAGCACAAGCCATAGACACATAAAATTAATAAAATAAAGACTTTGACATATCAAGTTGTATCTACATCTTTGAAATTTATTCATATTTACATTCACAAATGTTTCTTAATGGTTATATTCATTTCTATCTTAAATGAAGCAAAAGAATGCATAAATATATCTCATAAGTAAAGGGATAACTAAATACATAATTAAACAAGTTAATGTGTAGATTATATTTACATTAGACTTTTTCCTTTTACACATATACTGTATCAATTCTGAATACCTACCATGAGAAAGGCATCATATGGAAACAATATTTGAATTAAATGAAAGAAAATGCCTGCCTTTAATAAACATACAGTTTCATGGGTAAATTATAGATGTATATGAGTAACTACAAGAGAGGGTTGAAAATAAGTCTACTGAGAGATTAAAAAATTAGTGTAAATGACCAGAAGCACTAGTAATTACCTCCAAATGTGAGAAATCAAAAGAGTTCATGTAAGAGATGGCATTGGAATAATCATTTGAACATTCCGAGTCTGACAAAAGGGTTAAGTTATGGAAATACATTGAATAATAGCAGGAAAACATCATTGTCAAAGATACATAGGAGGACATAGAATGATCTAGTTTCTGGCATATTTGAGATGGCAGGAAAACATATTTAGAATTGGTTGGTACAAAATTTGGGAGTGTTTAATGCTACAAGAAAAATATTATTTAATTCTCTACTTTTAATGAGCCATGAAAAATATTTTTAGTATAACAGAAACTTTTTTACTTTATACTTTTTTAAAGATAGAATAATCAAAAGAAATTTGAAATGTGAAAATATGCCTTACAATGGATATTTATGTTGTCTTTTATAATAGTATAAAGAATACCTGAGAGAAGGTTACTCTGGAGCATAGCCTTAAAAATAAATTTCAGGGCTGGGATTGTGGCTCAGTGGTAGAACGCTTGCTTAGCAGGGGTAGGACCCGGGTTAGATTCTCAGCACCACAAAAATAAATAAATAAATGAATAAATAAAGGCCTCTCTCTCTCTCTCTCTCTCTCTCTCTCTCTCTCTCTCTCTCCCCCTCCCTCCCTCCCTCCCTCCTTTAAAAAATAAATAAATTTCAATCTCATAGATTTATTTTATATTGGTGTTTAGCAATACCTGATATAGAAGATATAGTGTAAATTAAAATATGTACATTTAAAACAATTTTACCTGTTTTATTTGATTAGTAGGTGCTGAACTATAATTAGAAAACCACTATGTTAGGCTATGGAGCTCTCCATTGGCAAAACAATAATTCATGTAAAAGGGAGGAAAATGTTACTGATTTCTAATCTTGAGTTCTTGAATCTTCAGCCTGCATAAACATTTTTAAATGATTCTTAGCAAATAACTGATTCACAAAAAAAAAAAAAAGAAGAATATCTTCTCAAGTCAGAGAACTATGTTTCCATAGTGAATAGAGTAAAGGGAATTATTTATTTAATAAAAATCTTGTACAGTGCTTACTATACTGTTTTTTTATCCATTAAATCATTCTGTTTTTATAATGACCCTGTGTTATTGACATAGTGTTCCATCATTTAACAGGTGAGGTCATTGAGTTTAAGTAATCTGCCTAAATCACACAAGATGCAGTTCACAGTACAAGCAGTCCTCTGCTGGACCCCATTCCACTAACCAAAACAGTATGAGATTCCATGTGAAGCCCAAATTTCCCCTTTCTCTGTTCATGGTATATTTACTTTTGTTCACAAATGAAAGCACATGTAGTTTGTTAAAATGCCTATTTTTTCTACCTCTAAGTACAACATTTTAGAATTTGGTTCTTTGGTAAAGCACATGTAGTTTGTTAAAATGCCTATTTTTTCTACCTCTAAGTACAACATTTTAGAATTTGGTTCTTTGGTTATAATTTTCTTTCTGTGCTTTTCTTGGTTTTACCAATTTACATTATACCATAATGAAGCAGTAATATTTATAATCTATATGATATTTGTTGCTGCAGTGAGATAGCAAATGGATTCATAGGGTTATGAATTTTCAGTTACTGAGCAGTTTAATCATATTAACGGGAAAATAGTAATGGTTTCTTGTCTATCAATTTGCTTCCATTGCTTGGCATGGAGAGAAAATTTTTGTGTATTATTAATCAACTTTTGCAAAGAGGACAGGTGACATATTACAAATCACCTAATAGCAGTGTGTGTATGTGTATGATTATTTTGTTGGATTTTTTTCCTCTCATAGCTGATAGAATGATATTTGTCTAAAGTAACTATGTTTTTATGCACCTTTTATCTTGATTAGAATTTTAATCAAACATTTCCAGGATCCATTAATTGGCTTCCTTCAATCTCTCCTATCATAAATTACACAGCCTATGAGATTAGTTAAAATATGAAGGTCTTGTTGTAATACACTAATCAGCATTAATATTTCATAAATGATTCCAAAACAAAGTGTGCAGTTTTCCTTTTTTATTGATCTTTTGAAAACTAGAGAAAATAGAGCAGCCTCCATATCACACTGAGAAATATATGGTATTTTTATGCCATTTCCTTTTCTTTCCCTCTCTTGAAGTAAAAGCAAATTGAAGAACAGAGTAAAGAAATGTTCAGAAATAGAAGCACAGAAATTGATGCTGTGAAACTGCAGAGAAGGACAAGGCAGTAAAGATCTCCTCTGGTATAGAATTTCTTTTGCTGTCTTCTTAGAGGTCTCCATTCTTTCCCTGCCAGAACAGCAGATCATTGTTAAGGCATCATTCTGATGCCTCTATTTTCAAGCAAATTTGCATATTTGCTATTCATACTGATTCATGGTTCTCCTTTTAACAAATTTCTCCCTCCCCCAACCTCCAACCTTTCTTTTGGCAGCCTCTGTTATCCAGTTAAGTGGGGAAAGTAATGACCTTATGAATGGCTCTGAAATCTGATCTTCACTTGAAAAGGAGGGAAAAAATCTTTGCCAATGTAGTTAGTAAAACTAAAGATGTGAACCTAATAGACCATGTGTGAGAAATGAATTTGGGACTCAGCTTTTGGTTCTTGTAATGAGTATAATATTTGTAGTAACCTCAAAGCTACTCAGAATATTGAAAACCTATCCTATATATGTTGAAGGCATTTGTATTTACATTCAGATGGAAATGAGATTTAGAAGATTGTGAGTGTTTTTCTTGGATGCATCATGCTTTTATTCTTAATGTAATGACATGGCTTTCTCACAGTGATGATATAAATCTACTTAAATTTCTTAAGTTGTGAGCAGATCCCTGTTCTTATGACAAGTTACCTCTAGTAGGCACTCAGGGATTGTCAATATTTATGATAAGTATTCTCAAGATCGAGAGAGAAAAAACTAGTAAGAAATTGGAATTGGGAGGAATGGCATGCAGCTGTTTGCTTGTGTGAACACTAGTAAATTAATTAATGAATGAAATTTAGGTGATGTTTCACTGACAAGAAGAAAAGACTTTAATTCTAACAAGATGCAAGTTTGTTTGAAATAGAAGAAGTGCTTCTAGACTAGATGTGAGATAGTAAGGAGGTCTCCTATAGAAATCACTGGAGTTAAAAATTTCTGAAAATTTTTCAATCTTCAGGCTGAATAAATATGTTTAAAGCTTGCAATTTTGAATTATAAAATTCTTCCATAAAGTACTTGTAGTCTGTATTTAAGGTTTTACAACCAAATTTTAAGGTTTTAAAACCAAATTTTCACTGTTTTTTTTTCTATTATTATTTTCTATTATTATTATAGTGGGTATCATTTCCCAAAACATGCAGGTTACATCCATTTTAACATATCTTGAGACTAGCTGGCTCTTCCCTTGATAAACTCCAAGGATATACTGACCAAAGTAATCTGAATTTTGAAATTTTTAATTCATCAAGCAATTTTGAGCACTTACATTACCTGATAAACTCACTTTAATCATGTGATCGTTCTAATAGCTGTTGAAACTGAGGAAATATCTGTGGTGCCAGATCAAAGTTATCTTACATTGCTTTCCCCATTATTGGCCTTTACATAATGGAAGTCCTACTCTGTTTCTTGCATTTTTCATTTCTTGCATTTCATTTTCACTCCGTTTCTTTCTGTCTCTCCTTCATTCTTTCCCACTATACTCTGTACACATGTACATTTCAGTTCAAATTTTTCTCAGTACTCAAAAATACTTAAGTCACTTTTGCTAGGTTTTGATTTGAAAACAAAAGCTCTTTAGTCTGTTTACAAAATCTAGACCCTAGAGTATTTTAGAGACATGATAGTGAAACAATGTTTTCTTTTATGTGAATATACTGACAAAGTATTACTTTTCTACCAAGTTTGCTGAGGGCCAGTTGAATTCTGCATATGACACTTTTCAGAGGAACCAGGATTTGCTCTTTATGCTTCAGATTTTCTTAAATTATAGTGCCCAATTATTTCAACATAGAAACATACAATATTTTCCCTTTGGGTCATCATTAGTTTTTTAATCTCTTTTATATTAATATAACAACACCTTTCCCCCCTTTCATTGCTGCTATTTCTTCTGCAACAAATACATGAAATTTTAAAAATTCTTGAAATATTTCATAACTAAGGAATGCCCAGCAAATGTGAAATAATTAGCAACCAGGTGACTGTTATTTATATGATGGCCCACAACTACTGTCATCATTAGAACATCACTTTTTTCACGTGAAGTCACAATTATATGATGAACATTAGTATGATAAAGAAAATAGTAATTTGATCGCTTAATAGTGGATCAAAATCACATTTATTTCTGTCTCTCCTTCATTCTTTCCCGCTATACTCTGTATACATGTACATTTCAGTTCAAATTTTTCTCAGTACTCAAAAATACTTAAGTCACTTTTGCTAGGTTTTGATTTGAAAACAAAAGCTCTTTAGTCTGTTTACAAAATCTAGACCCTAGAGTATTTTAGAGACATGATAGTGAAACAATGTTTTCTTTTATGTGAATATACTGACCATAGTAATCTGAATTTTGATATTTTTAATTCGATAAATTGAGTAATACCTTTTTCTACTATTCTTGGTCATTTTCAAAGAAATCATTGTTATTCCAAGGCAGTTTTATTGATTTAAAATTGTGGTAGAGAATTTAAAATCTTATTTTTAAAATATTTATTTTTTTAGTTATAGGTAGACACAATATCTTTATTTTTCTTTATGTGATGCTGAGGATCAAACCCAGAGCCTCATGCATGCTAGAAAAGTGTTCTATCTCTGAGCCATAACACCAGCCCTAAAATCTTAACATTAATTCATCTTCACATATTTTGGAGAGAAAGGCATATGAGAAATTATCAGTAAGTTTAAAAACATCTCATCATATCATGGGATATTTAGTGATTTCTGTGGATTTTATATCTGTATATAAACATTTAATATCTACATATAAGCAGTTAAGAGTATATTTTCTTTCTTTAATATTCTAATAAGCCTAATTTTTGTTATTTGTTATTGTTATTTTGACTTAGTAAATGCCGGGGGGGGTGACGAATAACTTGTGTACATTGATACAGCAGGAATGGAAGCCGTTTATTGTAGGATCTGAGTGATATTTATACATTTTACACAGCTTATCTAATTAGCATAAAATAGGTACAGCAGTCAACCAATAAGGAACCTCCACACTTAATGGCTCACTTTTGTTACTTCACAAACCACTCCCTCTGGCATTTGGCCAGGTGCCATCCAGACTTGTTTACAGACTTTAACATTTCTCTGGCAAAATAACAGGTGCCAGTCTGACTTGTTTACAGACCTTAACAGTAAAAATAAAGAGAAAAATATTTTATCAATTCCCAAAAATGATTATCCATGGAAAACAACACGGCAACACTGTTGCATTTAACTTATAATAATTTCATGGAAAACAAGGAATTTCAAAGGAAAACATTTATTTTCTTCATTATAAGGAGAAAGGGTAATGTTCATTTATTATCACAAACTTTCGGTTTTAAATTTTAAATATTTCTGGTGTCCTCAACGCATTGTTTGCATAACAAAGATTGGAGGAAGAATTTCCTAGAAACTTTAACTCAGTGAAAATTAAAAACCTAGGAATGAAAAATAATGCTGATCAGGTCAGCACAACTTCCTTATTTTTTGAAGGGAATATTTTTCTTCTTTAAAAATATATCAGGACTCTTCAAGATGGCTGCGAAGGGAGTGCAGCACCCCCGTGTACTGCGTCACTGAGCAGGAAAAAGACAAGGTAGAATGGCTAAACCTAGCTTGTTAGGAATTTCCAGCAAAATGGGGGTGCTCCGAAACCTAGAGGAAGGATTTCCATCGCATAAGGACCAGCTACTGGAGCTCAAACCCGAGAGATTTCTCCGCATGGAGGGTCACGCTGCGTATGCAGCAAGTCGCCCCGCGGCCAGAGTCTGCGGCGCTCGCTGGGAAATGACGATAAGATAACAATGCACAGATACAGCGCTACGGATGCTGCAGGCTCCCGCCAGCTGTGCAAATACTGTACTCAGAGCTGAATTCTGGGCTTGAGATGGGGAAGGAAGCCATCCAATTCGGTTCTCCACATCAGTCAGACCACAGAGGAAACCAGCGGCCACTATCTTGGAGAGCTGACGTCATCATCTCTGTTTTTTGACTGATCACAGCTCTTTCAGCTATAGATCAGCGGGGAAAACTTAAGGGCCCCTCCCAGCTCTCCTGTGAGCGCAATAGCCAGACCGAGGGCGGCGCGGGAGCCCGACGGGAGCCGCGGCTGTTGCGCGAGAGCCAGCGGGAGCCGCGGCAGCGGCGCGGGAGCCGGCGGCGGCAGCTGCGGCAGTGGCACAGGAGCCGGCCGGAGCCGGCGGGAGCCGTGGCAGCGGCGCGGGAGCCGGCGGGAGCCGCGGTGGCGCTGGCACGGGAGCCGGCGGGAGCCGTGCGGCGCGGGACTCCCAGCTACCGCTCCCACCAGTGCTGACAACTGAGGTCTCTTGCACCAGATACGGGGGCGTGGCTACTAGAAGGTAAGAAAATTTGCTGGGGGTTCTCAGCCCCAAGCTCTACAAACTTAGGGCCTGAGGGAGGCAAACAAGGAGAGTGTGCCCAGGCACTAATTAAACAGCTGCTCCACGCATGTACAAGGTAGGCGGAACTGTGACCACCGACAAAACAGGCCCAGAGGACTGCCAGACACATCGCTCCGGTTGGGGGAGGGGCAGAGCCGCCGGGCACCTGCAAGGTAGGCGGACCTACTACCCACCAGCAGAACAGGCACAGCAATCCACAGAGCAGCAGAGCCACCCGCCGAGCCTACAAGGTAGGCAGACCTGTGACCCACCGGCAGGTCAGGCCCAAAAACCTGCGGAGGGGCACAGCTGCCCCACGTGCCTGCTAGGTAGGCTGAACCGTGACCACCAACAGAACAGGCCCAGCGGCCGGCCAGACACATTGCCCCGCCCGGGTTGGGGGAGGGGCAGAGCCGCCGGGCGCCTGCAAGTTAGGCAGAACTGCGACTCACCAGCAGATCAGGCCCAGCAACCGCGGAGCGGCAGAGCCACCCCCGGGCCTGCAAGGTAGGTGTACTTGCCACCCACCGGCAGGTCAGGCCCAACAAACTGCGGAGGGGCACAGCTGCCCCATGAGCCTGCTAGGTAGGCAGAACCCTGACCACCGACAGAACAGGCCCAGAAGCCGGCCAGACACATCGCCCCACCCCGGTTGGGGGAGGGGCAGAGCCGCCGGGCGCCTGCAAGTTAGGCAGACCTGCGACTCACCAGCAGATCAGGCCCAGTGACCCGCGGAACGGCAGAGCCACCCCCGCGCCTGCAAGGTAGGTGCACTTGCCACCCACCGGCAGGTCAGGCCCAGCAACTCTCGGAGGGACACAGCTGCTCCACGCGCATGCAAGGTAGGCGGAACCGTGACCACCGACAAAACAGGCCCAGTGGCCCGCCAGATACATTGCCCCGGTTGGGGGAGGGGCAGAGCCGCCACCAGCGCCTTTTAGGTAGACAGACCTGCAACCCACAGACAGAACAGGCCTAGCGGCCAGCGGAGGGGCAAAGCCGCTGCTCACGCCTGCAAGGTAGGCGGACCTGTGACCACCGAAAGAACAGGCCCATCGAAAGTACAGGCACAGCGGTCTCCCGGCGTGATAGGCACATTGCCTCAATTGGAGGAGGGGCAGAACCACCGCCAAAGCCTGCGAGGGAGACTTTGCAGCTATACAAGAGCAATATAAATATATAGGGGGGAAAATCAATAACACAACAGTTTCACCAAGCAGAAAGAAACGTGATCAGTATGAAAAGACAAGGAAAGAAAGGACCACAAGCAATGCAGGTCAACTCAACTTTAGAAGAGGTAATATCTGCAGCAGATGGAATGTCAGATAAAGAATTCAGGGTATACATGCTTCAGATGATCTGGAGTCTCAAGGAAGACATTAGACAGCAAAATCAGACAATGAAAGACCACTTCGACCACTTTGACAATGAATTACATAAACAAATCCAAGAAGCAAAAGATCAATTATACAGGGAGATAGAGGTTATAAAAAACAAACAAACAGAAATCCTGGAAATGCAGGAAACAATAAACCAACTTAAAAACTCAATTGAGAATACTACCAGCAGAGTAGAACACTTAGAAGATAGAACATCAGACAATGAAGACAAAGTATTTCAACTGGAGAAGAACATAGACAGCTCAGCAAAGCTGTTAAGAAACCATGAGCAGAACATTCAAGAAATATGGGATAACATAAAGAGACCAAACTTAAGAGTCATTGGGATACAAAACCTTTAAAGAGGAACTAATACCAATACTTTTCAAGCTATTTCAGGAAACAGAAAAAGAGGGAGAACTTCCAAATTCATTCTATGAGGCCAACATCACCCTGATTCCTAAACCAGACAAAGACACTTCAAAGAAAGAAAACTACAGACCAATATCTCTAATGAACCTAGATGCAAAAATCCTCAATAAACTGCTGGCGAACCGGATACAAAAACATATCAAAAAAATTGTGCACCATGATCAGGTAGGATTTATCCCTGGGATGCAAGGTTGGTTTAATATACGGAAATCAATAAATGTTATTCACCACATCAATAGGCTTAAAAATAAGAACCATATGATCATCTCGATAGATGCGGAAAAAGCATTCGAAAAAGTACAGCATCTCTTTATGTTCAAAACTCTAGAAAAACTAGGGATAACAGGAACATACCTCAATATTGTAAAAGCAATCTATGCTAAGCCTCAGGCTAGCATCATTCTGAATGGAGAAAAATTGAAGGCATTCCCTCTAAAATCTGGAACAAGACAGGGATGCCCTCTCTCACCACTTCTGTTCAACATAGTTCTCGAATCACTGGCCAGAGCAATTAGACGAAAGAAATTAAAGGCATAAAAATAGGAAAAGAAGAACTCAAATTATCACTATTTGCAGATGACATGATTCTATACCTAGCAGACTCAAAAGGGTCTACAAAGAAACTATTAGAGCTAATAAATGAATTCAGCAAAGTGGCAGGCTATAAAATCAACACGCATAAATCAAAGGCATTCCTGTATATCAGCGACAAATCCTCTGAAATGGAAATGAGGACAACCACCCCATTCACAATATCCTCAAAAAAATAAAATACTTGGGAATCAACCTAACAAAAGAGGTGAAAGACTTATACAATGAAAACTACAGAACCCTAAAGAGAGAAATAGAAGAAGATCTTAGAAGATGGAAAAATATACCCTGTTCATGGATAGGTAGAAGTAACATCATCAAAATGGCGATATTACCAAAAGTTCTCTATAGGTTTAATGCAATGCCAATCAAAATCCCAACGACATTTCTTGTAGAAATAGAGAAAGCAATCATGAAATTCATATGGAAAAATAAAAGACCCAGAATAGCAAAAACAATTCTAAGCAGGAAGTGTGAATCAGGCGGTATAGCTATACCAGACTTCAAACTATACTACAGAGCAATAGTAACAAAAACAGCATGGTACTGGTACCAAAACAGGCGGGAGGACCAATGGTACAGAATAGAGGACACAGAAACCAATCCACAAAACTACAACTATCTTATATTCGATAAAGGGGCTAAAAGCATGCAATGGAAGAAGGATAGCATCTTCAACAAATGGTGCTGGGAAAACTGGAAATCCATATGCAACAAAATGAAACTGAATCCCTTTCTCTCTCCATGCACAAAAGTTAACTCAAAGTGGATCAAGGAACTTGATATCAAATCAGAGACATGGCGTCTGATAGAAGAAAAAGTTGGCTATGATCTACATACTGTGGGGTCGGGCTCCAAATTCCTCAATAGGACACCCATAGCACAACAGTTAATAACTAGAATCAACAAATGGGACTTACTCAAACTTAAAAGTTTTTTCTCATCAAAAGAAACAATAAGAGAGGTAAATAGGGAGCCTACATCCTGGGAACAAATCTTTACTCCTCACACTTCAGACAGAGCCCTAATATCCAGAATATACAAAGAACTAAAAAAATTAGACAATGAGATAACGAATAACCCAATCAACAAATGGGCCAAGGATCTGAACAGAAATTTCTCAGAGGAGGACATACAATCAATCAACAAGTATATGAAAAAATGCTCACCATCTCTAGCAGTCAGAGAAATGCAAATCAAAACCACCCTAAGATACCATCTCACTCCAGTAAGATTGGCAGCCATTAGGAAGTCAAACAGCAACAAGTGCTGGCGAGGATGTGGGGAAAAGGGTACTCTTGTACATTGCTGGTGGGACTGCAAATTGGTGCAGCCAATTTGGAAAGCAGTATGGAGATTTCTTGGAAAGCTCGGAATGGAACCACCATTTGATCCAGCTATTCCACTACTCGGTCTATTCCCTAAAGACCTAAAAAGAGCACACTATGCTAATTAGAATATTGAATTAATAAACTGCCCAAATATTTGTAGCTTTGACTGTCTTGAGCACACTAATTTTTGTACAAGTTTAAAGACCAAGGTTACTCATTTCAATTTCTTGCTTTATTGAAGGAAAATGGAACT
This sequence comes from Callospermophilus lateralis, assembly GCF_048772815.1. Classification (NCBI taxonomy): domain Eukaryota; kingdom Metazoa; phylum Chordata; class Mammalia; order Rodentia; family Sciuridae; genus Callospermophilus; species Callospermophilus lateralis. The sequence continues at coordinate 49,205,039 of NC_135312.1, read as the reverse complement.
TCGTTTTCAGTTAGTGTATAGACATTCCTAATTTTCACTTTATAGAATTACAAGAGCCTTAGAAATCTTAATCATGTTGTTTTATTTTGTATTTTACTGGAACTAGTTAATATATTCTGTTTAAAATAATAATCAGTACGTATCACAAGTTTATTTAAAACAGCAACCCCTTTCCTGCCCTTTGAAAGAGCTTATGTGTCTAACTTGATGAAGAACACTATAGAATAAGTACATGTACATACTTCTTAATTTAAAACAAAAAATTATAAAAACTTTCACACTTACTTAATAATAGACATTAATATATTTTTAAAATTTTTAATTTGTTTTAATTAGTTAAACATAACATTAGAATGCATTTATGCACTTTGATATATCATACATAGATGGGATATAATTTCACATTTTTTTGAGTGTACATGTTGCAGAATCTTATTAGTCATGCAGTCACATATATACCTATAGTAATAATGTCTGTTTCATTCTACTATCTCTTCTATCCCCACATTCTCTTTCCTTCCCTCCCATCACTTCCCTCTACCTAATCTAAGGTAATGTTATTCTTCCCACTTTATTGTGCATTAGCATCTGCATATTAGAGAAAACTATTCCACCTTTGGTTTTGTAGGATTGGCTTATTTTGCTTAGCATGATATTCTCCAACTCCAGCCATTTACTGGCAAATGCCATAATGTTACTCTTTTTTTAAAGCTGAGTAATATTCCATTGAGTATATATACCACATTTTCTTTATCCATTCATCTTTAGGGACACCTAGATTGGTTCCATAGTTCAGCTATTGCTGCAGTCTGGCTGGGCACAAAATCACAAGCCACTCAAGCAGGAACAAACTTTATTTTTTGAAACTGCTGCCAATGCCCGGACGAGCCCGGGAAGATTACTCGTGGAGTTCTCCCTGAACCTAAGAGGCGGTTCCTCCTCCGGAATTCCCTCCTACCGCACTTCCCCAACCAATGGGAACTCTCCAGGAGTCCCATAGCAAGCCGAGGTGGACAGCAGGAGTCCAATATCCATATGAATGCAAATCTTAACATAATCATATAATCTCAATGGCTTGCTGGCATCACCTTTCAACCAAAAATGCCATGTATCATATTACTTGGCTGTGGCTCTTAGCATCTCCTCCCTTCCGTTTAATTAAGCAACAAGCAATGTGGCTAGGGATCCTGCCTGTTAGGTTTGTCCAATTTAACATATGGTTCTTACCCGTCATTGGAAAACTGACCTTTAGGCGTCAGCCTCCTGTCTTAGGTTGATACCACTGCAATTGGATCATACCCGTCACTGACTACCGGTCCAGCATATAGCCATACTTGTGGATAGGTCTATGCACCAGTGTGGGGGGGGTGAGGTTCTTTGTCTCACCTCTATTGGCCCCCAAATTTGGCCTTGGTGCCGGTGGGGGGGTGAGGTTCTTTGCCTCACCTCTGTTGGCCCCCAAAATTACACCATCACTAGTAGAAGGGAGGAGGATACAGAAATGCCACGACACCAAGTCAATTGACAGCTCCTTAGGAAAAATTGCATCACTGGTGACACATCAGCAAAGATACGCCAGCATTGCCATAATTCGCTGCATCAACAGATAGATCACAGTGCGTACAAGTGATACATAGTCCAGGCAATTTTTTTTGTAAGCAGTTCAAAGCGGAGGAATCTATCAATATGTCCATTTCCTCCCAAAATAAATCAACTCATTGATTGAGCATTACTTGTTATTATTCATTGATGTATCAGTTTATACAGTTTGTTGTGATAATTATCGAAGAAGTTGTAGTTTGGTTTCATCTTTGTCTTCACCAGCACTGGGATGAAAATAGGAATTCTGACAATGATATTAAAAAAAAAAATATGTAACATTTCAACAGGTACCAAGAAAACAATTTTTATAACCATTTACATTATCCTGAACAGAATTATTAAATATAATGAAAAGGAAAGGTGAAAGTAAACAAACAGATCTGTTAACCTGCTTATTTGCACACATATTAAAACAATCTTCAACAGCTGTTTACCCAATTTAAATTAAACCATTAAAATCACGTGAATAATAAAAAAAATTTGGATCCATTTATTCATGAGCGCTCCTCATGTATGATTTATGGACATATGCACATACAGACATACAACACAAAACAGAAATGTGCACACGTAACATACAACACATAATAGTAAAGGCCTTGTAGCTTTACCTAGGTGAAATCTCCATTGCAATGTTTAAAAACTCCACAGTCAAAAAATAAAACTGATCAGAAAAACATTAACCTAGGTCTGTATGAGCTCAAAAATAAAATAGAACTTTATGATGTGGGAAAAAGCAATAATAAAATAGACATTGAAAAAAGCATCCTGGTTAATCACTGTCTCAGATGTAAGAATAGCCAAGCTGGAGTTCTGGATATCAGCTGTTATGGATTTGAGTCAAATCATCTTCTTTTTGGTCTGTAGAAATTGTTTTGGTTAGTCTCTCTGGAATCCAAATTGGCTGCTGTTCTCCCTGTAAAAAACACAAACAGAGCCCCGACGACTCCAGACAATCACTGGGTCAGGACCTTTCCATTGTCCTGTTAGAATATCTTTCCAAAGTACCTTAGGCTTATGTACATTTTTTGGATACAAATGTCTTTCCGCAGCACTAAGCCCTGATGAATCCAAATTTAAAAAGTTTAGAGTAAAAAGGGTTATTTTAAGTTTATCTTTGGGGGATATATACCCCTTTCCAATTCCCTCCTTTTGTTTTAATAAGTACATTTAAATAGTTTGATAAGCTCTTTCAACTATGCCTTGTCCCTGTGGATTGTATGGAATTCCTCTTATATGAGTAATGCCAAATGATGAGCAAAATTGTTTAAAAGAGGTAGAAGCATAACCAGGACAATTATCTGCTTTTAACTGTTTTAGAACGCCCACAGTGGCAAAATTTTGTAAGCAATGAGCTATAATATCTTTAGTTTTTTCTCCGAAACGAAGGGAGCCCATCAAAAATCCGGAAGAAGTATCAACTGTAACATGCAAATATTTTAATTTTCCAAATTCTGGCAAGTGTGTGACGTCCATCTGCCAAATATGGTTAGGTATCAGTCCTCTAGGATTGACTCCAAGATTAACCTGTGGTAAAAATGTCACACAATTTTGACATTGTTTTATTATATGTCTGGCTTGTTCTTTAGTTATTTTAAAATGCTTTTGTAAAGTATTAGCATTGACATGGAACCTTTTATGAAAGTTTATAGCTTCTTCTATTGTGGAGAAAATATGTATGTCATGTGTAGATTTATCTGCTAATTCATTGCCCAAACTAAGGGCTCCAGGCAATCCTGTATGTGCCCTGATATGTCCTATAAAGAATGGATCTTTTCTGTCCCAGATTAGACTTTGTATAGTGGAAAACAAAGAGAAAACAGTAGAAGAAGGGGAAATCCTACCAGCATCTTCAAGAGATACTATAGCATTAACTACATACTGACTATCAGAAAATAAATTAAATACAGAATCTTTAAACATCATAAAAGCTTGTAATACTGCATTAAGCTCTACCTTTTGAGCTGATTGTTTGGGTACTAAAAATGTAAAAGTTTGATCAGGGGTAACTACTGCTGCTGTACCATTATTTGACCCATCAGTGAATATATTTGGAGCATTCATGATAGCGGTTTTTCTTGTAATTTTTGGAAAAACTACAGGATGCTTAGACTAAAAAGACAACAAAGAATTAGATGGTAAGTGATTATCAAATGAAACATTAGATTTACACATGATTATTGCCCAAGTATTTAACTCATTAGCTAACTCATCAATTTGATCCATAGTATATGGAGTAATAATTTTATTGGGAGAAATCCCAAACACTCTCTTTGCTGCTTTTATTCCTTTGAGTATTAATTGTCCTGCAGCCTCAGGATATCTAGTAAGAATAGTATTAGGAGAATAAGATAAATGTATCCACAATAATGGACCTTCTTGCCAAAATAATCCTGTAGGAATATTTTTTGTTGGTTGTACAATAAATAATAAAGGCAAACTTATATCAATTCTATCCAAATGCATATTTTCCATATATGTTTCAATAATTTTTAATGCCTTTCTTGCTTCAGGCGTTAACATGTGGGGTGAATTTGGATCTGATGGACCTTTTAGGATATCAAATAAAGGTCCTAGCTCTCCTGTTGGTATGCCTAGATAAGGCCTTATCCAATTTATGTCTCCCAATAACTTTTGAAAGTCATTAAGTGATTTGAATTGATCTACTCATATTTTAATTTTTGGTGAACGGACCATAGTTGAGGATAATAGAACTCCTAAATAATTAATTGGAAGATTTAATTGTACTTTATCTATTGATATCTCTAGATTATAACTTTTTAATAAATTTGTAAGTGTGGCGTAACATTCTAGCAATGTGTGTTTATCTTTATGTGCCAATAACATATCATCCATATAGTGAAATATTTGTAGTTCAAGATTTTGATTTCTAAGTGGCTGGATTGCTTTGTTAACATAAATTTGACACATAGTTGGACTATTAGCCATCCCTTGAGGGAGTACTTTCCATTCATATCTCTGATCAGGACCTTCATGATTTAGTGCAGGCATAGTAAATGCAAAATGTGGACCATCCTCAGAATGAATTGGAATTGAAAAAAAAAACAATCTTTAATATCTATAGCTAAAACATACCAGGTTTTTGGTAAAGCAGACAATTGGGGAATCCCCGATTGAGCAGGTCCCATAATAACCATCTCATTATTAATGGCTCTTAAATCTTGCAATAATCTCCATTTACCAGATTTCTTTTTAATGACAGAAATGGGAGTATTATGGGGAGATACGGAAGGTTGTATATGTCCCTCCGCTAATTGTTGTTTGACCAGGTCATGGGCTACTTGTATCTTTTCTTTAGGCAGGGGCCACTGAGGAACCCACACTGGTCTTTCTGATTTCCAAGTAATTTTGATTGTCTCAGTGGCCCTTTTTGAAAACCCAATCCATGTCTATTTATTTCTTGATCTATTTGAATTGGTGCTATCATACCTTGTTCTTGTTCTCTTAATCTTTTTTCTTTCCTAAAGCCTTGTCTATCCCTAGTAGTGGGCGCGTTAGGACTGATGTTATTTGTTAATGTCAAACCTAATTGATCTAGGACATCTCGTCCCCATAAATTTATAGGAAGATGATCCAATACATAGGGCTGTATAGTTCCTTCACATCCTCAGGATCCTTCCAATCTAATACCATTGCACTTCTATGGGGATTAGTCACCACTCCTAGGCCTCGAAGCGTTTGAGTGGCTTGTTGTAATGGCCAATGTTTTGGCCATTCTTGACGAAATATGATGCTAAGGTCAGCATCTGTGTCCAGTAGCCCATTAAATTCATGTCCTTGAATATTTAGTTTTAGCATGGGGCGAGAATCTAAATTTAAAGACAGCATAGCCCAATCTACACCTGTGGAGCCTAATCCCCTGGTACCTCTTTCTACAGCACGACTGGAAAATTTATCATGTAGGCTGGGTATTATTAGTAACTGTGCTATTCTATCTCCTGGTGAAATTACTGATATACCCTTTGGAGAACTAGCTATAATTTTTATTTCACCTTCATAATTGGGATCAATTACCCTGGGACTTATCATAAGTCCTTTTAGTGTAGAAGAACTGCGTCCCAATAATAAGCCTACTGTTCCTTGGGGAAGAGGTCCTTTTACTCCTGGGGGAATGATTTGAACTCCCATCTCTGGAGTTAGTACTGCTCTGGCAGAGGGGCAGATGTCCAACCCTGTGCTCCCTCTAGTTTGTCTGATGAGGGATTTAATGGATAATGTGTCCTGGGCATTACCTTGATGGTGCTGCTGGGTTCCTCCATTGCCCCATATATTTGTGGTTTTGGGCCCCAGAGCATTGGGCCCTCCAGTCCGTTTTTTGGCAATGGAGCCTGATGCCTTCCTCCACAATATCGTGGGTAAACACTTGGTCCTTGTCCATTTTTTGATAACGGAATACCCTCTATGGTGGTTTGAGAATGGCATTCATTAGCCCAATGTCTCCCTCTATGGCATCGTGGGCAAATACCCAGTATTCTATTCCTTTGATACCTAGCTTTGTTAAACCCTCCTCCTATGGGGCAACTCCTTTTAAAATGTCCTGTTTGATCACAATTATAGCATGTTTTTGGCCTGGCATCTAAAGCCTGTTGTACTGCTGCTAAGACTTGCCCTTGTTCATTAATGTCTCTACATAATTTAATATATGTGTTTAAATCTTCATGTCTCCATGGTCTAATGACCTCTCTGCAGCAACTATTTGCTTGGTCGTAAGCCAGTTGTTTTATAAATGGCATTGCCTGTTCTGTATCTCCAAATATTCTAGAAGCTGTTTGAATAAGCCTATCTACAAATTCAGCGTAAGGTTCATTATTTCCTTGTATTACCTTAGATAATTGTCCTTGTAAATCTCCATGCCCCTGTAACATTTTCCATGCCCTAACTGCATCTACAGCAATTTGTGCATATACACCAGGATCATATTCAATTTGTTGCTGTTGACCCTCATAAGGTCCCTTTCCTAACAACATTTCTAGATTTCTTTGAGGGTAACCGGCTGCTGCATTTCGCCTAGCTGTCTCCGTGCAAAATTCCTCATTGGCAACCTTCCATAACAAATATTGTCCTCCATTTAGCACAGATCGACACATGTTAACCCAATCTGCTAGTGTCATGTCCAGGTTGGTAATAGATTTGACCATACTTATGGTGAAGGGTGCTTGTGGACCATAGGTTGTTACAGTCCCCTTTAATTGCTTCACTGTTTTGAAATTTAAAGCATGGTGAATTCGTTGCCCTCCTGCCTGCTCAAGTACAGGGCATGCTAATCTTTGAGGTCCTGCCTCAGGATTCCGTCCATCAACTACGGGAGTTGAGGGCCGCTCAGCTGTAGATGGGCTGTTGGTTGAATTACGCCCTCTGGTGATAGAACGGAGTTAGTAGCAGCCTCCTGTTGTAATTCCCCGCCTGATGGTTGTTTTTTCTCTAAGCTTTCTTTCTTCAAATTTTCCTCTGTCTGACTAGCTCGAGAGACATTTTCTTTTGCTTGACCCAACATGTTTTCTACCATAGTCTGGACCTCTAACAATTTACTTAACAGTCTTTCGGTTTGTTTTTTACTAGTGTCTAATCTACTATAAAGGTAACGCAACCCAATAAGATAGCATAAAACAAAACCAAAACAGAATGAAACAAAAACGGAACAAAGAGTAGTTGTATCAATTTTCTCTTTCTCAGGGCTGAACAACTTCAAACCTTGAGCCAACCATGTTTCCCAGTTTGCCTGAGAAAATTCTAGGGATAGGCAGCTTGAAACAAAAACAAAATGAATCAAAACAAGAACACATTGCTTTTTGAAATGGTCACCCATTCTGTCACCTTCCCTCAGGGGCGAGCAATTTTACTCACCTCCAAGCTTCAGGCATCCCCCGCACGGGCCACCAATTGCCGTAGTCTGGCTGGGCACAAAATCATGAGCCACTCAAGCAGGAACAATCTTTATTTTTTGAAACTGCCGCCAATGCCCCGTAGGAGCCCGGGAAGATTACATGCAGAGTTCTCCTGGAACCCAAGAGGCGGTTCCTCCTCCGGAATTCCCTCCTACCGCATTTCCCCAACCAATGGGAACTCTCCAGGAGTCCCGTAGCAAGCCGAGGTGTACAGCAGGAGTCCAATATCCATATGAATGCAAATCTTAACATAATCATATCATCTCAATGGCTTGCTGGAGTCACCTTTCAACCAAAAATGCCATGTATCATATTACTTGGCTGTGGCTCTTAGCAAGCTATTGTGAATCCAGCTGCTATAAACATTTATGTGGCTGCTTCCCTATAATATGCTGATTTCAAGTCCTTTGGGTATAAACCAAAGAGTGGCATAGCTGGGTCAAATGGTGGTCATTAACCTGTTTTTATTATGAAAGTTAATGTCCCATGAGGAAAAATATATATCAACCTCTATTCATTTAAAAATTGTAACAAAAATTGGCTTTGAAGTTTAACTCTTGCTACATTAAGTAGCAATCACTGAGCTGGTTAAAAATATCTTACCAGTAAAATATACAGGCACAATCAAAGCATCTTGAATGAATGCTGAAAGTACATGAACATCAATGGGATTGATTTTTTCCCCTCAACAGTTCATTCTCTTCATTATTGTATAATATTTTGCTCATTTTGAATTTCCCTCCTACTCAAACTGTACTGTCATTTATAAAGTAATTTTGAAGAGATGAAACATAAACTTTTAACTAAATAATTTAACTTTGTTGAAAATTTAAAGGAAGAAGTGGTAATAGTTAAATTAGAACAAGAAGGGATCCTCCTGGTAGCAGGCTATTGCCTGAAGAACAGGTGTCTGATTTCTGTAGAAGTTTTCACAGACTACTCCCAGTTTTGGTTCCACTCATCCTCTTTCTTAATTGGCTACACACACAATCATTCATAAGCACCTGACATAGCTTATTTATATGTATATGAATATTCAACCACTATGTTATATATACTTGGGTTATTCCAGGAATCTTGTCACATCTCTGCTATTGTATATTTTTAAAAATAGTTTTAATGACCCCTGGTTGTAATTATGAAAAATTACCACAATTTTAATAATTTTGATAAAGTAGTTTTGCCCATATTTAGGAATACATTCAATTCTTACTTTGTTTGTTTGTTTCTTACTTATAAATTAAGTTGTAAAAAAGTGTAATCCTATCCTTAGGATGTCATATTTAGATACCATAAATTTTGTTTCTTCATCAAAATTTTAAATAATTTTAAATCTGTATATCTAGAACCTGCTATATGGCTAAAAATAATAAATGTACCTATTTGGGCATATATTTGGGGGTGTAAAAGGTACTTATAATATGCTAGAATTTTATCAAAATATATTTAAGATTTCTAGAAAAAATTTGATGATTTTAAGATATATTGAAAAATATTATTGGACTCAATATGGCTTTCCTTTCATCTTATTTATTTATTTTCTTACTTAAAAAATAAAATTTATTATTGACTTTTGGGCAGTCAATATATGTGATGCAAAATATCTCAGAAAGTAGCCATTTCTCCTACAAGAGTCATGGAAGTTACCTGTTCTGTTAGCCAGGCTTTGTCATGTAACAATGGGCATTTCTGAACAGCCTCCAGGGTTCTTTGTAAATCTTTGAAGTACCATTAGAGGGTCTGTGGTGAAGAATAAGGTTTCTCTGTTCCTGCTCAGGCATTAATCAAAAAGGGAAAGACATTTACTCTCATGCATGAATACCCTTCAGAGATTGTATAAAATTGTACTGAATAAGGGAAAAGACCACTCATGGTACAATTTTAAGACAGAAGACAGCAAAGAAAAAAACCAATTTAGGATTTGTATTGATGAATTAGTTGCCCCAATTATTTTGAGTTTCTTTAGGAGTATTATATTTTGTTCCAAAATTAGAATGTGAATAAATTAATCATTTGAAACTTAAACGGGAAAATCAACATGTAGGCGACTTCATTCTGTCAAGAAAAATGGACTAATTTGCTAAAATGTCACTTTCATTTTTAGTTCAAAATTGTACCATTATTTTAATTATCTCTAAATGTAATGATTTGGCATGAATAATATTCAGAGGAGAAGATATGTTTATAAATATTTTTACCTGAGCATATATTCATTGGCATTCTCCTTAGAAAATTCAAGTGAAGCAAGTGACTACAGGATTTTACCTTGAACTGGTATTGATTTCATTACATAATGGTCATGAATGGTTTGGCACGTGCAAAACTGACTTATGGATTGTGGCCCATTAAGTATTAAAATGGGAAATAATATAAGTTCTCTAAATTTCACTATTCATTATAATATTTTTAATGGTGAAATGATGCAAAAAGAAAATTTAATGATATAGTAGACTTACCGATAGTCTGAAATGGAAGCATTTCCTCTCAGCTTAAATTTGCCTACTCTTTTGGAAAGACATTGAAATTTTCTGTAGTTGAATTAGGACTCCAATTCAATCTCCCTCATATTCTCCCCAAAAGATTCCATCATCTTCATGAGAGTGTTAGCCTGTGTGTTTTTGTAGTTTGTCTACAGATGTAGGCATTAATAAAAAAAATTTTTAAAGTAAATAAAAATTTGATATACCATGACTCTTTTGCATCTTATTTTGTTGTTGTTGTTGTTTTTTGTTTGTTTTTAAGACTTATATATGTTAACATGTGGATTAGTTTACTAGAGCTGCCTTAACAAAGTATAATAATTAAGTGGCATAAACAGCAGTAATTTATTGTCTTACGGTTCTGAAAGCAAGAAATCCAAAATAAAGATATTAATAGGGCCATGCTCCCCCTACTCTTCTCTCCTAGCTTTCTCTAATTCTTTGTCTTGTGGCAGTATATCCCCAATCTTTACAGGTATTTCTCCCTACTTGATTATCTTTGTATCTACTTTTTTTTAATAGAGTTTTATCAGATTATTTCTCACACTATAAACTCTTATATTTTTCTGCAAAAACCTTATTTCTAAGTGAGGTCACATTCATGAGAATTGAGAATAAGAACTTTGAAGTCTTCTGAGGGGATACAGTTCCCCCAGACCCAATTTATCCACATTATAATTGCTATATTATTCTTCAACTCAATAACTTAATATTGTCAGCATTTTTTATGTTGCAAACAATCTTTCTATATTGTTCTTTTTGCACATGTTCTGGAGTTTCATTAGGTGAGACATACAGAAATAAACATCTTCTCTGACAGCAATTTTCAAATTTTCTACCAAAGTCTACAAAGGTATACTCTCAAACTGTGAACAAGAGTCTATTCTGTAACTTATTGATATTTGGTTGTATCAGATTTTCAGATTTTCAAATTAGGGGTGTTAAATGTAAAATGTATACCATGTTGTTGGCATTTTCATTTTCCTGATTCTTCAAAAGAGTTTTAAAAATTTAGATATAATTTTGTGCATTTTAATTTAGACTATATATCATCTAGTAATTTTAAAACAATGTTTTATATGAAAACAATCTCTTCATTATTTATTTATATTCACTGTACAATAACTTGTATTTTTAAACCATAAAAGATTTTTATTAATGTCTGGTTTAAAAAAATTAATATTTTTCATTTTAACATGTTCAAAATTCCCACGATATTTTCTATAGTTTTTGTATGGTGTCATTTTTTTAAAAATCTTTCCTTGCAGAGTGCTAAAAATATTCTTTTATTCTGAACTAAAATCTGTATTTTGATTTTCACATAAAAATCTTCAATTCATACCTAATTTATTTTGTTATGATTTAGGGATCATGTTAACATAAATGAGTTGTTTTCTAAATGACACATGTTAAAATCATTGATCATTACCTTATGAAATGTAATGATACCTCTGTAATACATAGCACATTCATACATACGGGGCTCTTTTTCTGGGTTCTCTATTGTTTACTTATTTAAAATAACTATAATGTAGTAACTATTATATGTCATATTATATAACTATTATATGTTGCCAATTTTCTACCTCTTTGTTTTGTATTTCTCTGGTGAATGGGGTTATGGCTGTGCTTTTCTTTGGACATAGATTGATGATAAAGGTTTTTTCATCCTTAGTAATATATTTTGGGTTTTCCTCTAGATCAGCTTATGAATTGGGGTTTATTTGTAGATTGTCTTACTTTCTTTTCTAGAATTTCTTAAAATTTTGTTTTGTGTGGTTTAAAAAAATTTTTTAGTTTTATTTTGTAGTTTTTGATAGACCCTTATTTATATGTGGTGCTGAGAATTGAACCCAGTGCCTCACACATGCCAGGCAAGTGCACTATTGCTGAGCCACAGCTCCAGCCCCATTGTTTTATGTTTTATATGGAAGTGAATAATTGGATTATTTTTTACTTGTAGTCCTTGAAACACATTATGTTTCTTGAATATGAGGGTATATCATTTTCACTTATTTTTGAAATGGACACTATCTTGTCCTTTTCTGGTTCTTCCATTTGTTTAGGACACAAATACCAGAAATTCTCAATTATTTTTAGTTCACTTTTTGTCTAAAAATAATAATTCGCTTTTTATAAATGAATAGGGTTATCTGATGCAAAGAAATCAACATTTTCTGTGTTGGCAAGAAATTAATTTTGAATGTATAATGTTTATTTATAGTTTATTCCTAAGGGTAGGGGTAAATTCATTTATTAGTTCTAACAGGTAATTTGACTTCTTCTTTTCCAATTTGGATGTCATTTATTTCTTAGTTTTTATTTATCTCTAAGGGTTAGTGATTGAATTGCATCTGTGAATACCTTTGGGTAGTATAGATATTTTAATAATATTGCTTCTTCCAATCCATGAACTCAAGTTTTTTTTTCCATTTTCTTTTTGTATCACCTTTAATTTCTTCATCAATGACTTACAATTTGCATTATAGTGGTCTTTCAGCTCTTTAGTTAGTTTTATTCCTAGTTATTTTATATATTTATTTATTTGCAACTATTGTAAATGAAATTGCTTTCCTGATTGCTATTTCAGATAATTCACATTTGGCATATCTCAGTGCTGCTGATTTTTGTATATGAATTTTGTTCTTGCAACTTTGGTATATTCGTTTATTAGTTCTAACATTGTTTTAATAGAATCTTTGGAATTTTATCTATGTAAGATCATGAAACTTACAAATTGGGATAATTTAACATCTTCTTTTCCAAATTTGTTATCTTTTATTTATTTTTCTTGCATGATTACTCTGGCTAGAACTTCCAATAATATATTAAGTGAAAGTGACCAAAGTTAGTATCCTTATCTTTTTCAGATCTGAAAAAGGAAGCCTTCAGCTTTTTCCATTTTACACAAATGTGCTTGTTGTTTTATTATATGTGACCTGTATTATGTTAGATATATTCTTCTTTTATCTAATTGTTCAGCATTTTATTGTGAGGGATGTTGGATTTTATCAAGTGACCTTTGTGCATCTATTGAGATGATCATGTGGCTTTTTTTTTTTTTTTTTTTTTTTTTTTTTACTGATGTGGAGTACGAAATATATTGCCTTGTGGGTGTTGAAGTATGTTTGCATTTTTGAGAAAATTCCAAGTTGTCACTGTGAATCAACTTTTTAGTGTGTTGATGGATTCAGTTTGCTCTTATTTTGATGAGGATTCTTGAATCTCTGTTCTTCAAGGATGTTGGCCTATAGTTTTCTTGTACTTGTTTGGTTTTGGTATAAAGGTAATGCTGACCTCATGGAATGTGCTTGAAAGAATTCTATGCTGTTCAATATTTTGGAATAATTTTTAAATAATTGAAATTATTTTTTACTTCTTAAATATTTAGTAGAAATCAGAAGTCTTCTGGTCCTGAACTTTTCTTCTATGGGAGAATTTTACTACTTATGCGCTTTTATTATTTGTATGGATCCATTAAGCTTTTCTCTTTCTTCGTGATTCAAACTTAGAGAAGTATATGTGTCCAGGAATTGCTTACTTCTATTAGATTGTAAGAATTGGTGTTATATAGCTATTTGTAATAATCTCTAATGATCTTTTGTATTAATGGTGTCAGTGGTGATATCTGCCTTTTTGTCTTTAATTCTATTTAGGTCTTCTCTGTTTTTAGTGTAGATAAGGCTTTGTCAGTTTTGTTTATCTTTTCAAAAATATCACTTTATGTCATTGTTCTAAGCAAAAATAATACTCAGTAAGATTCAGAGGTCTTCTGGTAGTTTCAATTCCAACTTAAAGAGAAATCAATGAAATTTTATCACTCTCAAGTCTAAGCTTCAGAGGCTTTTAGAACATCAACTTAGTAATAAAGGAGCCTTAATTTTGTTTGACATAAATTATAATGGTGTTTGTAGTACATTTAATGCAGTAGCATTAGGCTGCAAAAATATTGGGACATTTTAGTGAATGTAAGTGTTCTCTACACAACAGCAAATAGTTTCATGTAAACTGTTGTCATATCCTAACTGGTTCATTTAAAATCCCCAGCACTGTTTCTAATATAAGCAACATAAGCTTTTGAAAAATGAAGATTTGTTTATATTACTCCTTAATTCCAACTATTAAGTATACCCACTTGTTCTTAGAATAATTTCAAACTCTTTAATATAGTTTACTGGATGGATATCATCGACCCTTCCCTACCTCATTAACCTTGTGTATCAGTCTCCAACTTTATAATCCGTACTCTAGCCATACCAAAATATGGTTATGTACCTCAAATATTATATGTTAGCTTTCTAAACACACACACACACACACACACACACACACACACAAATGTTATTTCTGCTCACAAATGTTTCTTTACATTTTTAAGTGGATGTTTTAAGGCTTTTATTTTCTTGACTTACAAATCATTGACTTAGTTAAAACTTACTTGATTCTCCAAGTCCAGAAGAGGCATTCGGGTATTCTCAAGGGACGTCTGTTTTCTACTATACTCTCCTCCCACAAGCCATATTGTTACCAACCTCTTTACTTACCTATATTACTCCCTCATATCGAAGGTAGATTCTATGACATACGTGATTGTGTTCTTCTCATTTATCCTGTATTTTGTAGTTCTAATCAATGTTCCTGGTAAAACAGGGAAAACATATTTTATAAATAAGTAAATGAATGATTGAACAAATAAACAGTTGGGTTTTCTGATTGATTACAATGACATTCTATCCCAAATGGACGTTTTTGACCTTACACTAGTAGATGGTATACAGTTAATCATGCTAAGACAACAAAGCATAGTAATATATTCAAAAAGAGACAGTTGATAAAATTACTTTAGCAAACATCTATATTCACTTTAGACCTTGAAGCCATGTGCAAAGGTTTGTTATTTTATTCAAAATATCATGAGTGTATCAGCAGGGGGTTTATATCATCTATATTTTGTTTTACCGAGATTACTTTGACAGTTATGCAGCTAATAGTTATGTGACCAAGTTGGAAAGAGGATACTATAGGACTTAATTACAGGATCCAAGAGAGATAGTATTGACCTAGAGAGAAATGCTGGCAGAGAAGGTAGTATATTTTGAATGTTAGAATTTCAGAATGAATTCAGTATTTGGTAGTAATTATAGACACAAAAGACTATGGTATCCTTAATTGGTAGTATTTATATACCTTGAACTACTATAGAAGATAAAGGAGAAAATTGTCAGCCTCAATCATAAGGCTATATTATTAGTAAATTTGAAGTAGTTGATTGAAGCACAGCTATTTCAACAGCAATAATATTTTTGCACAAGAACATTAATTCTTTGTTGGTTTGAATGATGAGTACAATAAGTATGATCTTTCAAGAAGAAGATCATTGAATAAATGCATGGCCCACTAATTCATAGGAACAAAATGCTAAAATTTTAGAAGGCTACTAACTTTTTTTAAGCTTGCAAGTTAAAGCTAGAGTATATGGATAGTCTATTTAATGCGGTGAAATGAAAACTGCTTGTAATAAAAAATGATGAAACTATTTCTCATATATTAATATTTGCTTTTATTGATAATTATCTATAGAATAACAAAAAATTTTGCTCTGCAAAGCAGCAGTTTCAGATGTAGTTAGCATTCTTGATGATGACTTTCCTTTAGAATTCAAAAATCCTCTTGGCAACTTACTATCCAGGCAGCAATATAATCAATTAAATTTTCTTATAAAGTAGCTATATCTGAAGCCTTCATGTTATTCATTATTTGTTTTAAAATTACTCTTAAATTCATGATTATCAGTACTCTTCCACATTGGTAATTAAATCAAGTAAACAATATTTTGTATTTAAAAGTATAAATATTTTTGCCTATTTATTTCTAAATTGTGTAGCCACATAGTGCTTTAAAAGAGGAAATTTAAACTGTTTTCAACAACTTGTACATAAATTTAAAATGTACATATAGCACAATTTAAATCATAAAACACTGAAATCCAGAATGTTAAAAATGAAGATTGAGGTAAAGTGACCATAGTTATTGACCTCTTGAAATTCCACAAAAATATACAGCAACTAAGCAAAATACATGAATTACTATTTTATTTTTAAATTATCAGTATTGAGGTAGCAATATAATGTAGCAGAATCACCAAAAGACAAGGTAAATATTAACTAGAGTTTCAAGAAATTTCAAAGAAAAGGCCTTCCTGATCTGGAATGAGAAAGTAAATCTATAGGGTGTGCACTATTTAGCTACACATGTAAGAACCAAATAGGCATAATTTAGGATTGTTATTAAAACAACAGTCAAACAAACAAAAACTCAATAACAACAAAAACTCACTAATTTGTAATGTTAACTGTGCAGAGTTGTGCCAATAAGTTCACCTGTCTAAATTTAATTTAAAGAAAATATGTATATAAAAGAGAGCATCTATATAAATCCTTCAGTCAGTGTATTGTGATATTAAGCATTCAATAAATAGAGCTTTGATTTCCTCTTTTCTACTGAGTTTTTATGACAAATAAGATTATATCAATGAAAGTGCTTGTATCTACAGTATTATATGGGGCAATACCTTAAACAGGCATTCCTGGATTATATAAATATGATATTCTTAATCCCTGTAATGATTTGAAGATAGATATTGTCATCATTTCATAGAAATTACTTAGTGGCAAAACCAGAATTTAACCTCAAGTGTGCACTATTCTAAAGCAGAAACTCTTTTCATTGTAATAAATAACGTCATTACTTGGTGGTAACATTAGAAAAAATAAATTTAAGTATGCAGGATAACCATGTAAGCCTTTCAAGTACTAACCAACATACTCTTCATATATTTACTCCAACATGTATTTACTGTTACATCACAAATAAGCTTCAGAAACCCTGCAGCTGTACATGGGTATTTTTCTCCTCCCCACACACTTACCAAAAAGGTTGGAAATATAAATTTCTTTTCAAAGTAAATAGGTTATCATAATATATAACCTTGCAAGTGGAAATTCACCCTAATATAGTTTGCCTTGTTGTGCCAACGCTAGATCCAGCAAACATATTTCTGTTTTGCTCTATAGCTTCCTGTCAGAGGCCAACAGGCTACAATAAAGAGACTGGAGGACAGATGAAGGGAAGAAGGAAAATCATTCTTCCTATTTGCTTCTGTTATGGGCAATTTTGCTGGAGTACTTATCTTTTTCTACCCAGTATCAGGCAGTTCTGGGCTTCCTTTTTTTTTAGTCATTCCCAGAACCAGCCTCATTGCATGTCTTTAGGAGCCTTCCTCCAGACTCTTGAAGTACTGGCTTCAGGCAGTCTTCTTTATTCCAATATCAAACAAGTCTTTCTCTTTTTTTTTTTAAACCTATGAATGGTAGTTGCCTGTTTAATTATTGCTAGTGGGTATGTCGTTTGTATGTAACTCAGTATTTATACCACCATGTAAATCACTCCCTATATTAACTACCTTTGGTTGAAATATCTAGTATGATTACTGGTTTTCTAATTGAACCCTATCTAATACAATTATAGATTTTGTGTAGATAAAATTTGTCTGTATTTTAGAGCAACTTGGACATGTTTATGTAGTTCAGATCCCAAAGATTATTTCTATGTGGATACACTTTTTAAAAGTAATGAAAAGCGGACACATTTCTGAAGTACAATATCTCAGCCTAGACAAGTGGTAAATAACTAGGGCAAACCCCAGGATATTACAGCCAGACCTTCTCATCCACTAAACCTTACATTTCAGATTTGCTCTTCTAAAAGACAAGTCTCTGACATGTTTGAGATTTCTAGCATTGTTCTTTCAAAAGAACTGTTGGAGAATATAGTTTGTTCAAAGAGGGACTTTAAAAGGTTTCTAACTTGTGAAGTTCACTGTGTAAATGATCATGATCTGGTGAACTTAGTAGAGATCTGAGACTTGCAGTTGTCATTCTGAGTCTTAGGCAGTGACTGTGTGAGTACCAGCAAGTCACTTACCCTTCTCTGCATTCAGTTCTCACCTCACAGGGCATGGCAATTCATGATGACTTTTCTATACCAGTTCAGGCAACACAAACTGCCTACATTTCTTGTTGCTATCTTAAAACAAATATATAACAAATACATTTATTACATATAATAAAATAACACTATATATATATATAGTAACATTTATGCAGATTATGTTAAAACAGTTTATTGTATATGAATACTTAAATATTCATATGTCCAATTTCTATGAACACACAACACACACAAACACACACACAGGTGCATAAAGATTTATGGAATCAGTAAAGCACAAAGGTAATGAGTACATTTTTGTAGTCAGATAGTAGTTTAGTCACCTCAGGCTGCCACAACAAAATACTCTAGACTGTCAGCATAAATGACAGAAATTTATTTTCTCACAGTTTTGTTGATTGACAAGTCCAAAATGAAGATGCTAATTGACTAGATTCTTGGTGAAGGAATATCTTCACCTATCCTTGGTGCATGCATATGGAGAGAGAAAAAGGAATCTCTTTTCTTTTTTTTTTAATAAGGACACTAATCCCATCATGGTGATGCCACCCTTATGACCTCATCTAACTTATATAACCTCCCTAAGACCCTGTCTCTAATACATTATATACAGTAAACTTTTCAATAGGCTTTCAGTCTTACAAATGAATATGGGAATATTGGTTTCCTTAAACCCTTAATAAAGTATGAATTTTTATGTCATTTTTAATTTTTTTCAATGGGGGAGATAATTCTTTATTTTTTACTATATTGAGTACTTTTATATATTTATGAGTCAATTTCATTTTCTTGAATCATTTACTCTATACCATTAATTTTTAATTTAGGGTGTTAAAATGTCCTTTGATAGAAATAATATGGTAATTTTATGTTATCATAAAATCAATATGCCAGTATATTGACAAGTATTGACCCATATTAAAATTGTGAGCTTTGTTCCTATCATTTATAATTTTTTTAGAAATTATAATTTATTTCTGAGAGTTTATTTCTGGAAAAATAAGTATGAACAATGAGTTTCTCAAAGCAAGATGACATTTCAACAGTTAATACAGGACTAGGCAGAGAACTACAGAGATAAATAACACTCCCTATTTCTGCCATGCTTGATATGTGTGTCACTTCAAGGCAGACCACATGATTTCTCTTATCATCCTTCTATCACACCCAAACTCACCCACAGGATGATGAGCTACAAAAAATGGTTTCTGAGACCAAGCATTCCCTTTTCCTATTGCTTCAACCCTTTTCTTACTCCTATACCTCAGAGAGCCTCCTCAAGGCAGTAAACTTTGATCAAAGACCACCAAAGACCACCTGGCTCTTCATATGCCTGACCCAATGTCTTTAAGAGGCAAAACAGCAGACCTAACAGTGGATAGGGCTTAGCATGAATGTGCCTCAAAAAATAATTTCAAAGATACATATTAAACTATGACAGAAAGAGCTTGCTTAATTGAAGCGTATTGTTCAAAAATTTAAACCACTGGAAAAATTGCTTTTTATCTCTTCTAACAAGAATATAGAATTACTTCTTGTGTTCTGTTTTCTTTGTGAAGAACTATTAAAATTACAACAGATTGTATAAAGCTAACATTTATACTTTCTCATCATTTTAGTCTTTGTATATAATTTTTACAAAAACTGTGTAGACATAATTCTAAAGCTCAATATTTACCCAGAGCTCTCATTCTGCTCTATCATCTCTTTCATTGCAATTTTCCTTTCTTGGTGTATTATTCATATATTTGTGAATAAACTTTTTAATTAATTAATAAGATCCAGAGAGTATGTTTATTTTGTTTGAAAATGACTATATCAATTTTTATTAAATTCAGATTGAATTATTTTTAAATTTGCAATTTGCTTTCAAATAATTTCTCAAAGAATTATTAGGAGGAGAATTATTAGGAGGCAGAGAATTCTATTTTGCTTTACATACTCATATAAATAAATATTTACTATTACAATTCACCAGAGAGTATCAGAACGTCCCCTGATTTAAGTGGCATATTGTATGTGCTTTAAAAACTTCAAGAGCATTTATTTTACCTGAATCAATTAAATGTAATTAATCCTAACCTTTTGAGTTTTCTTTTGGTGAATGGAAATGTGAGAGAAAATAGTCTAAATATAAAAGCATATTTTATAAAGAATTATTAAAAGAAGTCAGAGTAGTTTTTGAAAGTCATCATGAATCAATAGTTTAAGCTGATAAGAAAACAAATTAAAATTAACAATTGACTCGTATTTTCTTATTAACTCAAATGTTTTTAATGTCACCATTTTGTAATTTCACTCAGATTTAGGAAGGAATTTTCAACTAGCACTTGAAAGAAATGATCTTTTGAAATACTAAGAGATTTAAAGAATGATAATTTTGGTGTTTGGTATTCCATGGTGTAGGGAGCTAGGGGTGTCTCAGTTGAATGAAGATCATGTACCCTTTATCTAAGAAATTAGAAATAGAACATGCATAATCAACCAAGTTATAAAATAATCTAAGCAATACTACAGTGCAAAATATCTGAATTTCCTTACAAAATGGTTTGTAGTTTTTTCATATAAAAATGTATTATAACATTTCTAATTTTCCTAGGACATAACTCCTATGATATAGTATAGTAATATCAGTGTTGCAGCACATGACTCTGAATCCAGATTCCCTAGTTCCCTGACACTAGTTGTAGTCTCTCTCTGTCTCAATATTTCCATCTGTAATATGAAGGTGATGACATCTTTTTTATAGGATTATTTTAAGTTTTATGTAAATTGACATATGTAAGCATTTAGTATATTTTAGTTTAGTGTACAGAGTTATATAATCTGAATATGAGTTAAAGTTATTATACCTATTTTTAAACATAAACCACCTCAGTCTTCTTTTATTTTCCTCCTCCTCAACTGGAGTTGTTAAATCTCACTCCTTTTTTATTATTGCAGATTATAATCTCTGGTAAGAATTTACCTTTACTTTCTTACTATGTTCTTTTTTCTTTTGAACTCAAATTTTTGATTTTATTTTTTTTCTCTTCCAAATAAGATTAATTAGTTAGTTGCTAACTTCATAAAGTTAATTTTCATTTCCCTGGCTTCCTGATATTCCTGAGGAATTTGTCTCTACTGTTGCTCTTCAGACTTTTTAGATGTTGTCCTGGCAGTTTTGAGTAGGCCAGTCTTGATGACTGGCATGGAATGCCATTGGTAGTATGATGAAAGGGTTTGAGACAAGAAGACAGGCCAACAAAAAGCCAAGATTTGTGAGTGCTATACTTAGGGGCTTGAACTTCATATGTGATGGTGATAATTTACTATTTAGAGGCCACTGAAATTTTTGAGTAAGATTGATTACACAACTCTGATCTAAAGTGGCCCCTAAGAGGGAAGGAAAGATTGGGGGAAAAAAAAAAAGAACTTATTAGAAATGAATCCCTGGGCACTGTTGATCAATTTAACTTATAATCAATTCAGTGTTAGTAGAGGGAGCATGATGTTCTTGAGTTTTTCAACTGATCAAATGTTCATGTTTCATAATATAAATGAGGGATACGTGGGATACTTGTAGGGTTTTAGTTTGAATAGTTATTGCTCAACTTTCTTGAACAAAGTATACAGGGTTTTTTGTTGTTGTTGTTGTTGTTGTTGTTGTTGTTTTTAATGGCAGAACAACTTGATAGGGCCTCTTTTGCTTTGCTTTTTTCTTTTAAAAATTCAGTTCCATAATTGCATATCATTTACTGTTTGGTCTACCAATTCTGTCCTATGCTAGACATGCTACAAGCACACTGTTAGAGATGTCTTCTTACTACGCCATTTTCATGCTATGGGTTCCTTTGTGTTTGTGTTTTTCTTTTTGCCTTCAGTACAATTGAATCTATGATTTACAGAGCCCTTAGAACTTGATTCTATCATAACCATTTAGATGTATTATCAGAGTACTTGCTACTAAAAGTCCTTTAATTCAAAAAGGACAGTCTTTGTATATCCTTGAGTCTCTTATTTCTTGGTATTTTGCCCATCTGAGTCTTTGAGCATTTTCTTGTGATTTTTTCCCTCATTTTTATTTTATTCATATCTTATCAAACAAGTCCTTACAATATCCTATATTCACCAGGCCGTTGTGATCTAATTTTTTTTTATTTGTATAGAATTCCTTATTATCATTAAACAATTTTATTTTACCCTCATTAGCACCAGCGATAGCAGTGTCAGCAATAGGAATCACAAACATTAGTTGGGCACAGTAGCACTGGCTTTAATCCCAGTTACTCAATGCTGAAAAAGGATATTTGAAAGTTCAAGCAAAGCCTTTGCAATTTAGCTAGACCCTATCTCAAAATAAAATAAAAAGCAATGGGAATGTATCTCTGTGGTAGATTCCTGGGTTCAATCCCAGTACTGCTATCAATCAATCAATAGAAATCACAATGTTTATCAAGTAATCCCCATATACCACTGCTTACTGCTTGCATTAGGATTTAGGGGCATAAAGTTATAGAAGGAGTAGTCAGTCTTTAAGAGTTTATCTCTGATTTGGAAACACAGTAGTTACATAAAAAATAAAGAATAAAAAATCAAATATTAATAACAACAATAATACTAGCTATCCTAATTATAAAATCAGTGATATGACAATTAATCTGGTTTTCAATTTTTTATCAAGTCTCTTTTCCTGTTTCTTCACCACATAATACCTTTGTAACCCAAACATTGAAGAGTATAACTTAAAAAACACTCTTGTTCTTTATACTTATCCCCCTGTCCCTGCCCCCTTTTTCCAGTGGAAAATTTCTATTTGAAGTTTCAGCCCACATATTTCCTTACTTAAATTCTTTCTTGTCTGTCCTCAGCTCCTTGCTCTTGTTTGCTATGTTTTTTGCATTTTCAAACTTTCAGCTCATACTTTGAAAGACAAATGTGGAAGGGCATTTCAAACAAGATGAAACACAAGAAAATATATCATATATGTATGTGCATGTATACATGTACACCTGTATGCATCTATATATTTATATTAACATATACAGCTACATTAATATCCATATTTATATGTATAATTTCAAGAAGCAAACAGGATTGATTAATTAAATAATTGATACAGGGGATTCACACGGAAGAACAGATTGAAAAGATATATATGAAACTTTCATAATAATTCTAAGTCCACAATGGAAAATTTTCCAGTATAGGTATGATCATTGTTAGTAGCTTCTTGATCACTAAAAAAAGTGGTTTACAGATTAACCACCTTGAATACAAACTTAAAGAAAGCATGGACCCTGCTTCATGAGTATTTTCTCAGGAATCAAAATAGTACCTGACAGTTGGTAGACTCTCTATAAGTAATTAAATTTAAAAAATGATCCTACTATGATGTTATGTAAACAAGTTCTGTTTTTAGTTCTGAAACTGGAAAATTTGAATTCTGATACATTTTTGAAAAGATACTGTATTATGCCTGTGAGATTTGATATGATACCACATGAAGAAAAAGGAAATAATGCTTACATTCGAAATTAGTAAATTCATGATGTCTGCTTTTATTTTTTTTTGGCTTTAAAATTTTAACATTACATTTAATTTACATCAAATCCCAGTGACATTGTGAGTTAGGTTAAACACTATAATCTCAATTTCACAAATGACTATACTAAGGCATTTGCAGAATTTTTTATCTTACTATATTTTGGCAGAACTTAATTAGAATTCCAGATTCACTCTGAAATCTAGTAGGCAATACAATTTCATAACTGAAAATATATTTTAGAAACTCTATGAATGTCTATAGTAAGTGGGATTGGTAATTTTGCTTCTTTATCAGAAATTTTGTCTACTCCCTAAAGATTACAATTTTTTTAAAAAATTATACTCCAACGTGGTGTTTTTAATTAGATATGTCCGACTGTATCTTAATATCCAATGAAAAGTATTATATTACTATTTATGAATTGTTCTGAATTTGGTGTATCTTACTTAATGAACTTAAGAAACACATGCCTAACCTTGATGCTTGGTGATGACACCATAGGCTTGATTGAAAAGACTTCCCAGCCCTGGTAAGAAGGATGGTCATGCTGTACAAGAAGAAATGGGTACTCATTGGCAGGTGGACAGAGGTGTTTGTGAAA
This sequence comes from Callospermophilus lateralis, assembly GCF_048772815.1. Lineage (NCBI taxonomy): Eukaryota > Metazoa > Chordata > Mammalia > Rodentia > Sciuridae > Callospermophilus > Callospermophilus lateralis. Next base: position 49,180,913 of record NC_135312.1, on the reverse strand, counting down.
ACTTGTAAACTCAATGTGATGACTCCGTTAGCTCTCTTTTCAAGCATACTGTAAGCTGAGGTTCTAGAATAAGTTTGAGAAAAATGACTCTGTAATACATGCATAAAATGGAAAAGTGAAAATAAAATAAAGCAATGGTAGCACTCTGTTGTCCCAATAAGAAATTTTTATTTTATATTTTTATTTTGTTTACGTATTTAATAAAGTTTTCTTTCACTATCTTTAGGCACATTTATAAAAATTAGCACATCATTCATAAATTTCTGGCAGTGAACTCTGCAAAAAGACAATCCTTTTCTCTCCTACCATATCATTGTAATAGAAGTAAACAGACCAAAACCCTGGTACTATTTATCCAGGAGGCGATAAAAAGAAAAGAAATAAGTACTAAATTATGGGAAAAAACAACCATTAGCATTTTTGTCTCTGATAAGAGAATTATTAAGCTTTCAATGTCCCAGTGAGTTAGTTATGGATAAATAATCTCATGTCAAAACAGTCAGTTAATAATGGTTGTGATAATTCTTATATTCATATGATAACTTACTATTTTAAAATACAGGCATTCCAAAATTGCGTTCACTACTGCTAAATCTAAGAATAGTTTAATCAATGTTTTGATTATTCAGAAATGTAAAAAAAATAGTCAATTAAATACATGTACACTACAAATTATCTTAGATTTATTAATATTTTTAGATTGGTCCACCAATATTTCTGTCTACTTATTTGGGGATGATTTAATCATAAGGAGATAAAATCACTGGGTTCTCAAAGCAAACAGAAGTTTTATAGTGTAAGGGAAGGAATACAGATTGAACCGATTTAAATATCCCAAGAAATTGTATATCTCTAGAAATTAATTTTTTTGCCTGCTTTTTTGGAGCATTAGTGGAATTTGAGAATTGTAGCTCAGAAAGCATTCAAATATTTCTTCACATGTCTAAAAAATATAATTCATTCAGTTACAATTATTTACACAGTGACTCCTGATTGTTTAAAGTTTATTTAATCAGGACAACTCTGTCTTAAAGATGAGTCTGCCTTAACTAGCCTGCTTGGTACAAATGTTGGTCAAATTAAGCAATTCTCTCATTAGCAGTTTTGTCTATTTTACCTAAAAGAACTTGATTGTGTATACACTTGTCTCATTATTAAGGGTTGCTATCATTTTTAATTGAGAATACTCTAGTATCTTCTATCCCTGAGGAAGTTTTTAATTCAATTCTACCATTACAATAAATGTTTAAACCTAAGAGTAGAAAGCGTGTGTTTAAAATTTTATAGAATATGTAATTTTCATTAATGCAGGTATTTAATTGGACCTATAATCAATACACAGTTCCACCACCTGTCAGGCAATTGCATCCATCTATTCAGGATGGATTTTCTTTTTTTTTTTTTTTTCTTTCCAGTGCCTCATTTCCATGCTTACAAAATGTTTTTAAGTTTCAGAGACTATAGTGGAGATAGTCTGCTCTAACACCCTAATTTGATAGTGGCAGAAATAGAATACAAACTGTTCTTAATTTAAGATTTGGACTTCTCAGTTGGCAAAAAGACATTTTAAGAACACTGAATGGGAAGTAGAAAAACACTAGCACATTGGAAAAGTTTTGTTTATAAACCTTAATTTCTTTGAGGATATTTCTAGAATTTGTCAATCTAATTAGATACCCCAGCTCTTTCCTTGCAGCCATGTACATCATCAATATCAAGATCTATAATATTTTGATTTCTTACTATCTTTCAACACTTAAAAAGTCCTTTGAAGATGAAGAGACCATATAAATGCTATTACTACTATTTATTGTGCCTCAAGCACACTTCTTCATTTAAATGCTGCAAATATTTTCCTTAGCCAATATGTATGCTTGATCAACAAATGGTTTCTACTCTGCACCAAGAAATCTGTATCAGTGTATACAAATCATGCACTGATTCCAGACATCCATTATAAAAATTTAAATTTCTCAGTGACAGTAAGTTGGGATTTAATGTGTGGTAATAAAACATTCATGAACTTTCCCTGAGTATATATATGGTTATGAGCAAGTGATAGGATTTGGATAATATAGGTAATTTGCTCATCTTTTATGAGGTTATTATACGTAGTATTGATAGTTAATTATAAATTTTTATATCTACATATACCATAATTTGCTTATAGGAAAAGAAATAGGGAAAAATATAGGAACTTGTATTTTATGTTGTTTCCTTTGTGAACTTTATTTTAATCACTATACCTTAATAAAACAACGTGATTGGCTGTGTTTTTCTTGTTTCAGAGCAGCCAATGTAGTCTTTCTGAATAGAGCATGGCTTTGGTTGGGGACATTATAGTCTTATAAAAGTAGTCAGCATTTTGGTTTTGACATAATAATTTATTAGATGAGTTGCAACATTATAAGACAGTAATCTTGATTAAACGGGGACTTTTCTGCTTCCTTCGTTGGAATTACAAAACAGTTGATGGAAAGTTGCATTAATTTCTGTAGAACACAAGTGATGAATGGAGAAGGATTCAGAGATAGATCAAAGGAAAGGAATGCATAAAAATATGTAGTGATATTTCAGAGAAGATTAGATCAATGTCCAATTGCTCACAGGAAAATAGGGAAAGAATGTTTCAAGGGGGGAAAACTGTATGAATGCATACAAATATGATATTAACATGAAAACTAGGGTTGATAGCCCTACATAATGTGTTTAGATATGCATACATAAATATAATTTGATAGATGCAGGCAGCAATTTTATTGTACAGATGTTATCATAAATATAATGTCAGCATAGTATCATGGGAGAAGCAAAGTTTATAAAGTCTTGATAGAAGTTAAACACAATAGAGAAGGTGAAAATTAGAACATGTATAATGTGGTATGCTGAAAATCCGCCCCCCCCACACACATTCCAAAAAAAAAGTTTACATCCTAATCCCTAATCCCAATCTCTCTGAATATTTACCTTTCATGGCAAAAAGGACTTTGTTGATGTGGTTTAGTTAAGGATATTGAAATTGAGACTCTTCACTATTGTGAGACTGATGTAATCATTAGGATTCTCATGAAAGGAAGGCAGTTGAGTTAGAACTGGATGAAAAGGAGATGTGACTGCAGAAAGAGAGGTTTGAGCAAAGGGTTGGAAGCACAGAATGCCAGAAGTATCTAGAAACTGGAAAAGACGTGTGGATTTCATCCTAAAGCCTCCTGTGTGAAGCAACAAAGCCTTGCTAACACTGTGACTATAGACTTTAAATTCTAGAACAATAAAATCATGTTGTTTTAATCCATGAAGTTTATAATAATTTGTCTAAGTATTAGTAATAAACTAATAAATTATGATATTGTATAAATGCTCTGTTGAAATGTATCTGAATGTCCAGATGAATTAAATCAAGAGTTACATGTTTATATCCTGACCCACAAAAGTTTATCATCATATATTACAAGGGGAATAAAAAATATCAGTAGGATTTTTAGGACTTTCACCAAATAAGAGATGACTAATTATACTGGTTCTTAAAATATTTTGTTGTATATTTATGTATACTTTAATATTGAGCCTTTCCTAAAATTTCACTTAGATTATCTTTAGATTCTATTTTATTGAGTAATGAACATGTTTTTTATTATTTAAGTCCTTTTAAGGTTATCAAAATATATGGAGGACTAGGTTTAAAATAAAAAATATATAGTGTTTTAATAAATTGAAAGAAAATCTGAATCCTCAATTTTACCTATTATTTTAGATACTAAATAATCTTATTTATTCTTTGTTTTATTACTGTTTTGATATTTAATAATCTGCATACCATGCTTTGAATTAATAGATAAAAATTGTATCTCTCTGAATTAATTTACTCAATACTTCATTACATCATTTATAGAAGTAACAGGTGAAGTGTTTTAGAATCAAACATAGGTGGACTTTAAACTCCTATTACACTATTTATGAGTTATTAGTACTTAAAACAGAGGTGTTAAATAAGTTTGCTTATGTGCATGGAGAGCCAGCTTTCCTGCTATATGTAATTTATGAATTTATGTGGCAAGTCTACTTACCTTTTTTATCAAAAAGAGAATATAACAGCAGTAGTTGGAAGTAATATTTGAGGTACTAATTGCAAATTAAAAAGGAAAAATTATATAGAGACTAGCTGAAATAAAAAGATAACACAGCAGTCTTGAGATACTTAGGTGATTCTTGGTTAAGCTTTCAGAAATATTTTGACTTTTGTCTCAGGTTTTTTGGTATAGACATTGTCTTTAAAGAGATATTAATAAACTGTATTTCCAGTAATTTCAAATGATTTTACTGAATCAAAAGTTGTTTGAGCTTTATATCTTGTTTCAGCTTTATATCTTTGATAATTTTTTTAAAGAGAGAGAGACACACACACACACACACACACACACACACACACAGAGAGAGAGAGAGAAAGAGAGAGAGAGAGAATTTTTTAATTTTTTTTTTTTTTTTTTTTTTTTTTTTTTTTTTAGTTTTGGCGGGCACAACATCTTTGTTTTTGTATGTGGTGCTGAGGATCAAACCCAGGCTGCACGCATGCCAGGCGAGTGCGCCTCCGCTTGAGCCACATCCCCAGCCCCAAATATTTTTAAAAATTTTTTACACTTACAAACATGTTTACAAAGACATGTAGTTAATTATATATTACCGTGACTTTGAAAATTTCATTAACATTATTATACTTATTGCTTGACCCAGGTGTTATAGTATAGTGATAGAGTGCTTATATAGCATATGCAACAGCCTAGGTCAATTACAAGCCCCTAAAAAATATATGTTTATCAAATATTATGCAATTTTTATTTGACCAAATTTCTTCTTGTATTCACAAAATTTCTTATTCTCTATCATTTTTAGTCATTACATGTGTAGTTAAACAGTCAACTTAAGACAGAATAAAATGTATAATGTCATGAAGTCTTTTTCTCAAGTGTATTCATGTTTGATTTTTAAAAGTTGAAATAAAAGCCCATCTGTAAGTAAAAGGACATTTGTCTGTTTTATCCAAAGATATTAAAAGCCAAGATTTTATTATGTTTTTAATGATAATATTACATTTTCACCACTTGTCAAGAATATCTTGTACCACTTTCCTGTTTCATTGGCTTCTTGATTGATTGGATCACTTTTTTTTTCAATTGGGCACACACCATATGCTGGTTTGGTTTCTACAGACAGAGAATAGAAAGATAAATAAGACCATTTACTATATTCAAGTGTTGTGTAGTTGGGGAGGCAGGTAGATAGTTTCTCAGAAGAATGGTATAACTTTCTGTATTTGTGGTATCTAATACTATTCCTGAACAATTTATTTTTAACATTTTTGGTTTCATGGTCACTGGTTAGGACATGCAGGGCTGTTGATGGTAGCAGTTTAACTCACTGGTCTGGGCCATATTCATTTTTTCAGTAGAATAGGAAAGAAAAAAGGGAAGGAGGGAGAGTCACTGATAACTCTTTTTCCTTCTGGGATTCTCTTAAAAATCTACAAAATAAGATATGAGTTTTGGAAAAGGCATATCCGAGGACACACAGGAAAGAGATTTAAATATGAGCCCTCCAGATCGTTTCGGGGCTGCTGCACATGCATGTCCTGTTCCTACTTACAAGTTTCTCTGTTATTAACCACAAAGTATTAAGGTTTTTGAGACATATATTTTAAAATATATATAACTTAGAGGATGTTTATAGCTATCTGTATGATAATATTTGCCTTCAAGTGATTTGCACTTCTGAGTAGTACAGAAGACTGAATTTGCACTTAGCATGCAGGGAATTACTAAAAATCTGTAGTCCACCTTATCTATGTTACAGCACATGGAGAGCAGTCTTAATGTGTGTACTGTTAATGGTTGTGAGGATTAAGATTTATCTTTGGGCATTTCCAGAAGGAAATTTTCAAGTTTCATCAGTAAAGAATATATAAAAATCTCTCATACATTTAAATGCTATCATGTAGGTGTGCTATGATAAATAAAATAGTTGTGAACCATTGCTATAGGTGGTACAACTCAAATTAGACCCAAACCCATGTCAAATGATGTATACATTATACAAGACAATGAAGAGATGCCTAACTTTTATCACAGACTGTTGCTTCTATTCTGTTTTGGGCAATTAGCTTTCTAAAATATTAAGAAAATTAGTATATTAAAATATTTAAAAGACAAATTAGATAATATGATTAATCTGTCACAATCTGATGTGTAATTACATATTAAGCATAAAATCTCTAAATACGCAATTATTTTATTATCCTATGAACTAAGACTTAAGAATCAAACTGTCAAGCAAGACTGCTTAGTTGGGTCAATTCATGGTTGGCTGAATTTGGAGACATACTTAACATTTCTCTGTTCCAAAGGTGAAGATAACAGTTCCTATTTCCTATGGATATAGGAAAGAATGAACGAGTTAAAGTGTATGAAGTGATTAGACTATAAAGTGTCTGATATATTATGTTAATTTAAATGTAGTATTCTCTCATGAAAGATCATTACGGTAGACCCTTTAACCATCTGTTTATCCAGGCATGTATTTGTTCATTTTTTCAGAAAATATTTGCTAAACAATTCTCTAAGTAAAATTTGGACTGTGTTTATTCTAACTAAACACTGACATTTTACAAAATGCATCATCTTGAACATTTTATATCCAGGATTATACATGTATATTTTTTTAATTTACATTTTTTGGAAAATATGAACACAAATCACTGTTCCAGTGCAAGAAAATTATAGACCATACGCTGTTTGAACTTTTGATGACAAATACACAATGCTATATTTGGTTGCCTTTGAAAATTTCTCTACGATCCCTCTAACTAGAAAATGGCCTAATATGCAATTTAAGCACTAGCTGAGAGTGCCACAGCTTAGAAAATGTGTGGTATGATTTACTGAAAGCAGTCTATGGTAAGAACTAAGGAATTAGATGTCTGAAAACATTACTAATTTGGAACAGAATGTCGTGATTTGACTTTCTTCTAGACTTTAAAATGTTGACTAGCTGTAATCATTAATTTTGTATTTTTTCTAGCTCAAGGCTGTCATGTTGCTGCTAAGAATTGCATTAATTAATTTATTATTACTACTACTATTATTAATATTACTAAGGATTGACCCAAGGGGATCTTGACTGTTGAACTACATTGAGATATATGCCTAGTCCTCTTCTTGAGACAAGGTCTCAAGGCTGGCCTTGAGCTTGCAATCCTCCTGGCTCAGCAACTCAAGTGGCTGAGATTACACCTATCTGCAAGAGTGACACTATTTACAGATCTGTGAATGGGGTGTTTCTGAGAGGAGCAGGTCTCCAGGTTGTTCTGTAGTCATAAAGTTTAATTTTTTTGTGTCTTCTGGCACAACTTCAGATTTTAAAGAAGCCTTGGCAGATGGCTTCTAAGGAATATATTTAGGAAAAGAAGATGATATGGTCTTGAATTTTAATAGATAATAGAAATCTACTCTGGTTCTTTAAGTAATCAATAGATAAATGGTAATTTATCATCATGAATTATGGTGAATTAAACAATTCTTCTTGCTTATTTACTCATACAAGATTAAAATAATGGGAAGTTGGAAGGGAAATAAAATAGGTTGTCTAGGCTTATGATGTGTTTGTTTTGTTTTTTAAAATGCTAGATTAGACTGGTTTAAATTGTGAAAATCTTGATGTAATTAAGAATTGAATTAGAATTTGCACTTTAAGGCTTTATTACTGTTATTGGCCTATTCTATGGTTAACAAGACATTATATAGTATGGATTTATAATGGAGATTAATTTTTCCCTATTAAAAAAGAACATGGGCTATGGGAGTTTGTTTTTTGACTTAATTAGTACTTATGCACCTATAAAATGAATTGCCATATCCCTTAATAGAGGTTTAATACTAAGAAAACAACATCAAATATTATATATGTAACTATGTTCCCTTGTAACTGAATAATACTCTGTTGATTAAAATTTTCCAACTGTGCACATTATTTGCTAGATATAGCCTCATTTTATTTTAAAAAATTACTGCAAACATTATTTAAATTCTGTTTCTCATAAAATGGGCATTGTGGTTATTAAGATTAAACAAATGTTGGCACCAAGGCCACTCTGTGTATTAGAAATTCTGTTGCAGTATAATAACATGTAATAAATGTAGAACAAACGATATGACAATTTTTTTAATGCAGAATTAATGTTTACTTCCCAGAAAGAGGCAGGTCATCTTTTGTTTTTTAAATATTTTTTTTTTTAGTTGTTGATGGTCCTTTATTTTATTCATTTATTTATAAGTGGTGCTGAGAATCGAACGCAGTACCTCACACATGTTCGGCAAGTGCTCTACCACTGAGCCACAACTTCAACCCCAGGTCATCATTTTATATGGTGTTACATTTGGTATCTACTTTTGTAATTTTCAGGATTGTTTTAGAGAAAGTTGACTACAAATACCAGTGATATTGTTCTAGATTTTTATTGTTTGGTCTTTTAATTAACATAATTGTGAATGTGACTTCAAAATCATATTTGAGGCATATGTTTTAAGTATGATCACATCAAAAATAATTTTTTTAAATCAAGGTACTTTTATTTTTTCCTGAAAATATTTAATTTTCCATATTTCATGATTTTTAAGTCTTTGAGAAAAACAAATGACACCTATTGGGATGATTCAGCTCTTAGGTTCTTTTTATTAAAAAGGATATCATCTCTCTGGAACTATTGACAGTTTTGAAGCCAGGTTTTTGTGAAATGGTTGTTTTGAAATATCACTGAGATCATATATCAAAACATTTGATTGCAGGCTTTTAAGATGGAATGATTGTAGGTTTTTGTCTGAATGAGCAGATTAAATTTTTGTTTGAAGAAGAAACCTTTAAAATGCTCTGTTTCTTTATAGAGACCATGGGTATCAGGTGTGTTGAGAATGTGCTGTAGCTTTCTTTAAGCCACTAATATTAAATGACAATATAGTAAGGATGATATATTAAGTATATAATAAGTATATATGATTGATAATATGTGCAATTGGAAGTATAAATATTTCACATATATCACATATAAATGCAGCTGTGCAAATACACATTTTTCCATGCTAACAATTTTAGATATGTTGATAATTCAGCAATTGCATTTCTCATTTACTCTAAGAAATCTACTTTTTTACCTTCAAATGACAGAGTGTAAAATAAATGTGACAAAGTAATCATTATATGTGGCTTCATTAAGTCAGCTATAAATGGTGCACACATCTGTGTGTATGAGTGCATGTGAGTGTATGTTTGTAGATTAATTCTTAGTGCTCCAATTTATGACCATTTGACTTTTGATTTTTTGACGATGATGGTGCAAAGGCAGCACGCATTCAGTAGATGCTAGAGTTCTACTTCTGAATTTTGCTGTGTTCATGGGCTGTGCTTTCTCAGGAAGCTGGGCAATGGCTGCAAGCTGCTGCTCCTAGTCAGCCACATGATCATGAGGGAAACAGGTGATGCTTTATAGTGTACTGTGTTACTAAGCTGAAAGTTCAGTGAGTGAGGTATATTGTTTGTGTTTGTGTCTTATTTTCAATTTATGAGGGTTTAATCAATATGTAAGCCATTGTAAACTGAGGAGAATCTGTGTGTGTGTGTGTGTGTGTGTGTGTGTGTGTGTGCTCATTCTCAAAAGGCATTTAATTTGTTGTATGAGAAAGTAATTAGATACACTTAGGAAAATAGAGGAGACAAAGATGAAGCTAATGTCAGTACTATTTCAACTTTAAAAACCTGAAGATAAATGGATTATATTTGTGTCTTGCTTTTCCTGTAATTCAACATCTCTGGAATTTCTAAAGCTATACCTCAGTTTAATAGATTATCCAGAGCTTACCTGCCAATTTTTGCCATCTCCTTCTCCACTTTTCTTTGTGAAGAAGTGAAAGAATGGAAACATTGTGATGAGGATCATCAGAAATAATAGAACTAAAACCCATGCTTTCTCTGTTTTCATTTCAAAAGTACATTCTTGTCCTAGAGAATATATTTGAATTTCAAAATACACTCAAGTTTTCATTATTATGTAATTGACATATGTATATGTAATTCAATAATATATAAATATAAATTTTTCCATGTGTACATAAACACATTTATATATTTTCAGCAATTTTTATTAGCTTTGATTTAATAAAATAGGAGTAGTAGAGTATTAACTAAAATTAAGCTTAATTTTCAGTTCCTTATTTATTCTTTGACCCTAAAATTTCTTAATTTCTTTGAAATATTTAAATAACACTTATTTTTTGTTTTAATATCCACTGTCATACTCTTATTTATATCATTTATGTATTCAACATATACCTTAAATACCTATATTTACACCCATGCTTTGCTGTGCCCAAAACAAGAAGGACATGTGTCACTTTGATGACGTATGCACTGAATCTGAACTTTCACATAACTAGATGGCAGATGATGGGAACCTCTCTTGGGGTGGGAGTTTACAAATAAGTAAGATAAGAAAGTTAAAATGATTCATTTGATAATTGACTTGAGTTGATAAAATAGGATCAAGTGAAATATATTCTTTATTAACTTTAAATACCAGAGAAATAATTTATGCATTTAAGAAAAAATGAGATGCTAGTCCGCTCTATGCATTTTCAAGGCATGTTAGTGAATATGCAGAGAAAGTGGTTCCTGTCACAGAGGTTATAATCTTGTAGAAAATATGGACAGGAGACAAATGATGAAATAAACATCTAATTTCAGGTAGTACTATTATAAAGACAAATGAAGAATTATCAAATGGTAGTTTGGACAGAAAGACTATTCTGAAAATACAACTTAATTCTCAAACTCTTTAATAAAATGAAGAGCAATTGACAAACAAGTAGTAATGCAAGTGTAAAATATCCTAAGGCAGGACAAATTTAGTGTGTTCAGGAACAAAAAATATATCATGTGTCTAAAAGGGAACAAATAGCAGTAGAGAGAATGAGGTTGGAAATTTAGACAGAGGATAGAGCATACACAGCCTAGTTTTCCCTTTTTCATGGACTGTCACATAATAGAAATTATTGTGTGAATAACATACTTGCTGTCCTTAGGAAAAAATCCACTAAACGCATGAAAAGTTTGACAGAAGTTGTTCAATCTGGAGAAGAATCAGATGGTTTCAGGGAGAGTGCAAGCAGGTGTATGTTTTAGGATGCTGTCATAAAGTCTTCTGAGGAATAAGGCAATAGTGTTAAAGACCTGAGAGTTTTCTAATTTTATGGAGATAATAGTCTCATCAGAATAAACCAGATTATGTCTGAATGAACAAACAATAATTTTTCAAAAAAAGATGCCAAAAAGTCAGGAAAATAGCAAATATATGTAGAAGTTATTCCCAACAGGAGAAAGGAAAATACAGTAACAAAGATATTGAGAATAGACAGAAACAATGTACCAAAGGTTTAAGACACAAGCAGTTGACAAAACCTCAATACTGATCCAGCTTCTAGGGTCAGGTTGTAAATCTATGTAATTTCCTTTAAAGAAGGGTTAACTTTATTATGGTTTAGCATTAATATTTCCTGAATTTTGCTGATAAAGTGATTGATTCCTTCATAATATTAAAAATACACAATCCTAACTCACATTCTGAACTACTGAGTCTGAATTTTCTGGAAGAAAGCTTAGTTATGTGCATTTTTTTAAGCACTGGCCTCAGGGCTGCCTAGATAACATAAAGCACCCAAGTGTGATAAATTGTGCGTGGCAGAGAGAAATGGAGGCTTTCATCTGGCTGATATTGACAGTCCACTTGGCCAAACTTTAACCTATGCAATCATATATGAAATACATGTATTTTGAAAGATGTCTAAGTGAACTAATAAATTACTCACAAGCAGAGGCTTTTGTAGAAAAGTTAAAGAAGTTCTATCTGATGAAATTTTATCACATTCATGGACAGTGACATAATTTTTAAATTATTTTTTACTTTTATTTGCATTGTTTTCTTAATGCTAGTCACTGATATTTAATTCTACTTATAATTTATCTTGGTCTACACAGACAGCATTGGCTACAGATACTGAAGGATGATATGTTCTTATTTCCATTTGACACAGTCAAGAGTTCATATGTTTACTATGTTCACTCTTGTTTAAAATATGATGAAGACATTATTCTTTTTTAAGTGAACTACTGTTCCTTTGACTCTTAAAAGTGTAGCATGTTTAGTTCATTATATAAATTAAGGAGATTTATTCATAACTATTTACTCATATAAAGTTATAAAATCTGGATGTGGAAAAATGAAAAATCTTATCTATATAAATACTTTTTAAAATCTCATCTAGCACTTGGAAAAATTCCAAGTTCAGAGAAGAGGCTATATATAATTTTAATAATTAAGAATGAAATATTTAAGAAATTATGGAGAATCCATTATTCATCTTATAAACATTTATTTAATATTTTTCAATGGATATTTATACAAACAGTATTCATTTTGTTCCCACTCTGTATTTGACATTATACATACACAATCTGATGTCAACTTTGCATTATTGTTCTATTTTAAAAGTTAAAAAGTACCATCATAGAAGTTAAGCAACAACATTAAGTTAAGCAGCTTGACATTCAGAAGTGGCTAGATGCCAAGATTTTTAGGCCAATTTGGACTCTAATATTACCTATTTTGCATTTGGAAGCACTATATCTTGATCTGAAAAATCGGGAGGACATTTCTTTTTATGTAATTTTGATGGCAGGATTTTATATATCATTTTTTTCAACTGACATTTCTGGATTATATTATTATAAATAAATCAAAGAGTCATAGATTGACTATAACTAAACAACTAGACATACATACTGGAATTGAACAATTAAGTTTCTGAAGGCAAATGGGGGGTATCACTGTTGGAGTGGAAGGTTACAGATAAGTAAGGTAATGAGACTAGAATGAACCATGTAATATTTGGTCATAGTTAACAAATCAGTATATATTCATATTTAGATTAACAGAGATATTTTTGGAGTCAAATATAAATATTTATAGGTACCCAGAAGTTGACATCCACATATTCATATTTCTCTGTCAACCTAGATGCAATGGCATCTCAGTGGGAAAGAATCTACCTATCACCCAGATCTTAACTTCCAATATGTTTCTCTAGACAAGATACCAATACTGCTAGGAGAAATGGCTAATTCTTGGACTGAAGCATATATAAATTATAAATAAGGTGAGCCTGGAGCATCTATCCTTTCAGTGTCAGTAGAAAGAAAGGGAAGTAGAAAACAGACATGCCCACAATGATGAGGGAAAGACTCGATAATGTATTAACAACTGGAGTAACAAAATACAGAATCAAATTATAAAGCAGCACAAGCATGCCCATATTGATAACCATAAATACAAGATGAAATTGTAAAAATGACAAAGAATAGACAAATTTTATATGTAGAAGGATTCACAATAATTTATGCATATATTCTATTCTCAAGGAAATGTGTCATAAATACCCACTTTTTAAGTGTTCATCATATGTAGTATCTTCCGTGAAAAGAATATAACACAGATAGCTAGAAAAAAGATAAATACAGTGGAGAAATCTCATAAATGCTATTTCAGTTATATGGTTAAAGTTAACACACCAGTGATGTTATGATGATGGTATGTCATCTTTTTATAAAGCAAAGGGAATGGCAATTTGCCTCCTTAGTCTTTCCCCCAAGTACTCACAGCACCAGTCTAATATTAAGGAAATATTAAATTAATCTCACTTCAGAGATGGTGTGCAAAATTCCTCATCAGTCTTTCCCAAAAGTATCAAGATCATCAAATCCAGGAAAATCTCAAAAATTCTCAGAGTCAAGAGGAACCTAAGTAAAACTGAGGACTAATGTGGTATGTTGGATAGGATCTTGGGACAGAAAAAAAAGATGTTTAGTAAGAGCTAAGAAAATGTGAATAATGTATTGACTTTAGTTATTATTAATATATTAATTTTGGTTTAGTAATGGTGAGAGATGTAAAGGATGAATATAAATGTTATTGATAGGGAGCATTAGGCGTGAAATATATAGTAATTCTTTACCGTCTCTATTTTTCTACGAATATTCTAAATTTAAATGTTTATTTAAAAATTGGACCAAAATTATTCCACAGCAGAGACTGATACTCTCCTAAAGCTTCAGTATCTCCTGTATTATTCCAGCATGAATATTTTCACATATGGAAAAGCTGCAACTCAGAGTTGTAAAAACTATTTTGTTATTTTCACAACTTCATTTCTTTAGTAATTCTCCCATCTTCTTGCATAGGGACAGTAATAGTTTTATGATTTGACATCATTCTACAACATTTTACAAGCAGAAATGTTCTAAGTCATCATTCTCATTTGATACCAGTCTTCCTTAATAAAAGGTTGAGTGGGCAGAGAATGAGCTAAAGGTATCAGTGAGGGAGGCAAATAAGACAAATTGAACATGCCCCTTGATGCTGACAAATCTGGTTACAGTTATTGTAATGTGCATGATACCTATAAAATACCTTGCAGTGGTAGAGGATTGCTGCCACTCACAATTTGTGCATCATCATTATGTCCCCAGGGGCTGTCAGTGTCCCCACTTTCATAAGCTTTACCCATGTAATGCAAAGATGCTTTTGTCACAGAGGAAATTATTCTGAACTATTCTAAGCTCAGAAGTGATGTTATTCTCCCATTCTGAACCATTATTTTAAAGGACATTTTTAGCCTCTGAGAAAACTGAATTTGAAAAACAATGGCATTTGTTAAATCAAACAGTTTTTGAAAGCTGTATAATTTATTTAACATTGATGGATGCAAGTAAATATCAAAATATTTCACCTTAGGCTAGTTATGTCTGTGTTGATATTTATTTGATAGCTTCATTTTGGAATGGTTGATTGTTTGATGAAAGCATTGATTCAATTTTTAAAATATGTGCATCTATAGATGAAATAAACTGAGTTTTGAGTAATACTATGTATATATATATATATGCCATTCATTCATTCATCTATCCATTCCTTGATTATTTATTAAATATCTATATGCTAAGCAGATTTCTACCCCAGGAAACATAACAGTGAACTAAACTAAATAAGCCCTTGCCTTTGTGGATCATAATGATAAATATAATTTTCTATTTCTATTTTTTTTATTATGAATAGAAAATAGGCCATACCTTCAATTCATTAGGTGAAAACTGCTATCTTTAGGAAATGTGCTAATCTAAAATGATATTTGTATTTTAGTAAAGTGAGCAAAGAACTTTGAAGACTTAGGTTTGCTTTGTATTTATACTACTATATAATGCAATAAATATTCAGTGGTAATAGGAAAATAAGATAATTCATTCCTGAACAAATCCATTAAAAAATCCATTGTTCTCCTTAGTCCTCTCTTACTACTTTGGTAAATTTACTATTTTGTTACAAATGCTACAATGGACCAGGGGTCCAAAGCTTATTCTTAACCTTTTGCCATATTTTTTTTTTTTTTTGGATGCTTTATCCTCAGTACTAACTAGGGCATGACTGTCCTCACTGGGAATCAATAGGAACTAAGTTCAAACTTATACTAGACTGTTACTGTGAGAACTGCCAGTCAATTATTGTTTCCATGGAAGTAAACAAACTGCATTTCAATACTACATATGGACTATTTGGGCTTTTTTATGCACACATTGTGTCCTATAGTATTAAAAAAAAAAAACTTTGTGAAACTGACATTTTAAGAAAAGAAAACAAAGCTGAGAATGTGCATTCTCTGCACCAAAATATCACCATTCTCTGAAATTAAGAGAATAAAAATTGGTATATAAAACATTAATTACTGTACTTAAATATTTCTCTATTACATATTATATATAGACTTGTATTTTCATTGAAATAAATATATTTTACTCAAAATTTATTTTTTAGTTTGTTGTCATTGATCAAAAATGACAAAATTTTTTCATTCTGTACATATACTTTGGCTTCTTCTCTGTCCTAGACATTGTTCTAGATGCTAGAGATTCAAGAATGGACAAAATAATCGATATTTCTGCCCTTATCAAATACTTTATAGTTGGAAGGATTGAAACAAACAAAAATATACTTAAATTATGTAGTATGTCAGGTGATGATGTATGACAGCTATGGAGAAAAAGAAGACTAAAGGAGCAAAAGGAATGTAGAGGTGATGGGAGATGAGAGACACTTACTAGAGTAAGTTGAGTAGACATGAATGACCTCTCTGAGAAACTCAGTGGAGGTGAAGAAGGGAGCCATGAGAAGCTGGGGGAGAGCACTTCTAAAAGCTGGAAATCCCTGTATACATATCCCTCAGCAGGAGTGTGGCAGGACAGCAAGTCACAGAGCATGGAGCAGAGCTGGTGGAGAACAGCAAGAGGTCAAAGCCAAGAAGATGCTGGGACCAGACAGCTATACAGCTGGGTTTCCCCTTTAGTTGATGCAGAATCACTGGGGGGTTTTAAGTAGAGGGTGAAATGATCTTTCTTTTGCTTTAAAATAATCAGCCTCTCCCCCATCCCACGTTAACTGTGTTGTTTTTTGGGCCTAACATACATTCCTTCTAAACATTGTTCTTGCAGTCTATTGTTCTAAGTGGTACCTCTAGTTTCCTAGAGTGGTACCTCTAGATTGTTTTCTGGAAATGTCCAAAAAAATTGAATATGACAAATCACAGTGTGTTATTTTGTCTGGACAAAGCTAATAAAAAGCAAAATAGTCAGAAGTGTGTGTGTGTGTGTGTGTGTGTGTGTGTGTGTGTGTATGTGTATTTACGTAATTTAAACTCACCATGTGTTCCTTACTACTTAGATGGGGCTGTTCCTCTGATTATATAATACTCACTGTGCCTTACATCTTTTACATTATAGAAAATACTGTCTGTCTTTCTATCCACACATGAACACATGAAGTCAACCCACCATATCAGTAAATTCCACTTCTTTGGATTCAATAATTTTCAACTTATGACTTGAAAATATTTTGAAAAAAAATGCATCTCCATTGAACATGCACAGATGATTTTTGTCATTATTCCCTAAGCAATAGAATGTTTCAATAGAACATTTACTACTTATATACTGTTTACATGTTATTACATGTTATAAGAAATATAGACAAGTATATGAGATATATGTATGTTATATGTAAATGTCTTGTACTGCTTAATGAGAACTGAGAAATTCATCATTTAGTGACTTTGTAATGTGTGAACATCAAAGAGTGTATTTAACATAAACTAAGATATCTATGGCTTCACTAGTCAACACAAGGACCCAATAATCAGTCTTATATGTGTATCATCATTGACCAAAATATTGTTGTGTGACAAATAACTATACTATATGCCATTTTTATAAGGATTTGATCATCAGTGCATGTTGTTGATAGCTGTCCTGAAACCAATTTTCTGTGCATGCTGAGGGATGACTGCATATAAACACACATATATGATAGTTTATGATAGTTTTTCCTGTGTCTTTTATAAAAGGTAAACCCTGCAAAAATAAAGGTAACCTACATCAGAAAAGATATTAGTCAATTCTCTACTACATCAAACCCAAAGTCTATACAAGTCTCCACAGATTGAAAAAATGGACATTGACTCATAGATCCAGATGTTTTGTAAACTCTCATATCTTAAATGTATGTGAAATCCCATACACATTTTCTATTTTTATTAGAAAAGTAGTTATCTCAGTCTCCAAGCAGATAATAATTAGCATTGCAAATGACTGTGATATAATGCAATTTGGGGAGGGGGAAGTGGAAATCAAAGAAATCATTTATTCTCCTTGCTGTTGATTTCAAGATATATGGCATATTTAGTAACATTTTAAGGAAAACTTTGAGTAGATTTAATATATGAATTTATTTACAACTACAGGACCCAATGTTATAATAATAAATGTTCAAGAGCTTTAACGTGAAAATGTGGTAATACAGGTAATCATGCATCTGTATTATGCAGAGTCCATACATTAAAAAGAATCCATAAATTTTAGAAACAGAATATACATAAGGTCTTTTTTCTATAGAAAAGTAAATTATTTTATACATCTTTCTGAAATGTATTGAGATAATGAAGACCTAAAATTCTATGTTCCTACACTTTTATTCTGAGACACTTCACAAGGTGGTTAGCTAGTTTATATTTGTAAAACACTTAATAATCTTATTTTGGTTTTTGGTACCAGGGATTGAACTCAGGGGCGCTTAACTACTGAGTCATATCCCCAACCCTTTTTATTTTTCAATTTGAGACAGGGTATCACTAAGTTGCTTAGTGCCTTGCTAAATTGCTAAGGCTGGCTTTGAACTTGCAGTCCTCCTGCCTCAGTTTTCCAAACCTCAGGGATTACAAGTGTGTGCTACACCTGCTTTAACACCTTATATAGAGAAAGTCAAATTGTTGCCAGATTAAAAGAAAATTTAATCATTTGTTATTTTTATGATATCCTAAAATGCTAATACATATAATACACAGAAGAGGTTATATTTCAAGGCTGTATTAATCATGATATTCTTTATTTGTATTTTTTTGCAGCCCCCTCTCCAGTCACCAATGTGAAAAAGGGGAAAATTGCAAAAAACAGCATTTCTTTGTCTTGGCAAGAGCCGGATCGCCCCAATGGAATTATCCTGGAGTATGAAATTAAATATTTTGAAAAGGTGGGAATAACAGAATTAAAAATGCCCTTTCCGTTGTTTTTCCATTTTAGCAACCATAATTATCCAATTTGTAGAAGAGTATGTTGCACTTTTACGTGTAAATCAATGACAATTGATTCTGTAGTCATGATGATTGAGGCTAGATGTGTAGAGGGAGCACTCTATTCATGTTCTGCTGCAAGTAATTTATGCTCTGGATACCCCCATATAGTCTAGCGTCAGCTTAACTAGTTTCACAGCCATGAAAGATGAAGTCATAGGACATTTTGAAAGTGTTGAATGCTCTTAAGCTATTGCTTTTCAGTAGCAAATGCAGCGTGCTACAAGGAATACTGTGTGTACTGACAGCCAGTAAATTGCCACAATACTATATGGTTAAGGATGGCTGGGTAGGTGAGGCATGGGTGACATAGAATTTTTTCAATCTCCTAACATGTATCTAACACTGTCATGTAAACCTTACATTAAAATTTGAGGCTACTAAATTCTTAGAAATGCATTTCTTACATTCCTTATATTTTCTTGATTTCCTCTCTTTCCCTAAATTCTCTCCTAGGTTCACTGTTTTGTATTTCATAGTTAATTGTTGAGATCTAAGGATAGTAATCATCTTTTTTTTTTTTTTTTGAATCCACAATCAAGTAAGCTATAGATTGTGGAATCATGTGGATGAGAGCTAAAGATAAACTTTAAACTTCTAAAGCTGGACAAGAGTATGTGATCAAGATATGTAGCCACCATTAGTCTTCCGCCACACCTTATTATAGTGTGAGCTTTGCACAGCCTGGAACTGAATGACATATATTCCTTAGAACAACCTAAATATTAACAAAGGGGAAGGAGCTAGATATATGTAGCCAAGCCAGCTTCTAAGAGGTAAACTGGAGACCTTGAACAGAAAGTGCTGTTTCAATTGAAATAGAAGTGGAAAATAACACAGACATAGTGTGAACAAATAGATCCCCAAAGAGAAGCTCATTTTTTCCCCAAATGCACAGAGACATCACTCCTTACCTTTTAGGAAAGAATAAAGAAAATAGGAGATAGTACAAAAAGTTACTCAACAATACCCTAGGAAATTGCTCAACTTAGGATAATGGGAAAAAGTAGGGAGGGGACAGTGGTTCTTCTTTTCGTCATCAAATAGAATACTAGTGAAAACAACTCAAAAGTCTAAGATTTTAGGCATATGCATAGAAAAAGGGTTCTGGTAAATATGTCAAATTTTAATTTCTCAGAGTATTATAAAGATTTTAAAAACTGTTTCTTTTGTTCATAAATTCAGCAATTAACTAGGAAAAGACACAACAAAGTATAAAACAGTAGTAGGGGGCAGGGAGCAGGAGAGCTATCTACATGTAGTTTCTATAATTTGAATGCCTCAGCAATGTTCATATATTGATTTCATTAGTTGTTTTGTTTTGTTTTTGTACTACTGGGAATTAAAACCAGCTTGATGCATGCTAGGCACCTGCTTTTCCACTGAGCTACATCCTCAGCCCCCATATATTTATTTTGCTAATAAATGAGTTGTCAATTGCTACTTTTGAAATAATCATCTTTTTACAAATGACTTAATGATAGCATTACCTACATTAGATCATTGGGGAGTATAAATGATGATACTTAAATTTCACAAAAATATGTTTCCCAAATGTATTATTACTAAGAGTGCTCTAAGAGAACACTTATATAACAACCTATATTGAGATATGGTTTACAAAGCTTCTTATCGACAAAAATGGAATTAATGTAGTAGAATGTAGTAATATTAATATTCCTGACTGATTCCTTTTTCTCTGAGATTGTACTCAAAATCAGCATACAATTTTCAGAGACTTACAATGTAAATACTACTCTATTAAAAATAATTTGTAAAATTAATGTTACATTTATATTCCATAGTTAAGTTTTTGTAAGCCTTATTTCTCTATAAGAATGAAAAGGTATGTATAATTTTACACACACACATATACATATATTTGCAAACACATGTTAAATTCAGCTGTATGTTCTCTTAAGTTAAAATTTTAATTATTATTAAAGTGAATTTTCAAGAAAGCTGAAATGTATCATAAAAATTTAAAACAATTAAATGGCAAAAACTCTGTGTTTGAATATATTCATATGTCTTAGATGAAAGAAAATTTAACAATAGGAAGACAAAGGTTTTGTTTGCCTCCATTTTTTTTCTAGTAAATCAACCAACTGGACTAATGAATGGCTTATTTTATGCCAAAAATAAGAAATCATCCTTTTTCCTCTTATTAGTAAACTTGTATTATCTTTGTTACCAATTCCCACCATATATATAAAATGTTCCATTGGATATTCAGCAGGAACAAGGATTTAGCCCTCTTTTTTTTTCTTCAAGTTGCTGCTTCTGTAAGAATGAAGAGTTAATCAACAAGTGATAGGCAGGATTCCTTTTCTATTAATATTTCTTCTAGTGTATTTAATCCATGTGGAGGAATGATTGTCTTTAGAGATCAAATTTATTTTTGGATTATATTTATTTTAAAATGATTTTGTTCTTTGATCAAGCCAAATTACTGAGCACACCCATGCACACACAAAAAGATTTAAAAAAAAAAAAAAACACTTCTAGGAAAAAGAAGAAAAAAATACAAGGATAATGAGCTTTTATAACATGTATTGAGGTGGGGGTCTTGGTAGATTTCCAGAGCTCATTTAGAACCTTCAAAATGACACCACCATTTTATTGAATGGCTTTTGGCCAGACACAGGTGGCAGAGCTTTCCAGGGCACATGCATTTGCCAGCTGGCATTTCTGCCTGTGATTGCCTTGCTCTAATAGAGGTCATTGGGCTTCTCTGCTCTGGTGTGGTAATGGGCCTATTGCCATCCTTTAATTAAAGGCAGAGGAGAAGGGAAGCTGCCCCTTAGCAGGGTGTTTGCCAGCTGGCTCCTTGTGCTGAGTCCCTCCCCTCGATACATGTGAACAGTGTTTGCTAAGCAGCTGGGGAATGTAGCTCATTTGCTCAGCTGGGGCAGGAAGGCAGCAAAAGCCAATGCCCTAACCAGGGATTTGGCAGCCTGGTAATTGTGGGTGTTGAAGAGGTACATACAGAATTTGTGAGATGAAGAAAAGTATAACATAAGAGTATTTTAAAGGAGTGAAATAGAAAGAAATTTTGGAAGATATTTAGATCATTAATAACATGTATTCATTGGTCTTGATCTCTTAGATATATGTTTTGCTCAATTCTCTTTAATAGTTGCATTCAGCTAACTCAGCAAGACAATGAAGGATTATACTCTAGATAAGGAACAATTGAGATATAATGTTAATAATTAAATAATGCCAGAATGTTGTCTTTTTGTGAAATTTGAATTTCGTCTCACATTATTTCACAGAGTAGCATTTCAGTTTTCTTGTAATTCTGTTTCCCTTTTTCCAAAACTAATAATTCCAAATTTTTTTATAAAATGTACTCAGTATACCTTTAATAGTAAGGATTTACAACCATGCAAGCTTTTAAAATTTGTTTTGATTTTTTTCCTTTGCAGCAGAAGAATTTACCATCATTTTATGTGTTAAGAATATACAAATTAAGTTAAAAGTTTTATGATATTGTGGAGATTATACTTGGTGCTATGTGCTTTATTTCTATTATATCTCTTTCCAGTTATCTTGATAAATAGTTTCATCACCATTGTAAAGAAGAAAAAATGGCTCCAGAGTTGATACCCACATTTGCAAATATACTTGTTATGACTGAAATTCTAACACTGTTATGTCTGCACTTTTAAAAAATCTTCCCATTATATGTGCTAACATTGTGTGTAAAATCCAGAAATATATCAAATTTATAAAAATCCCACATTAATTTTGGCTAGATTTTTTTACCAAGTTAAATTCCCTTTTATCAATTGGAAATGATATCAATAACCAGATATTTAATCATTTCTTACTGAGAGCTACTATTTTAATCATAACCAAGCTGTGACGTATATTAAACTGAATAATATTGAGAATAGTACACAATATTATCAGGTTTAGTGAGTCAAGAATATGAGTATTCTCAGAACAATCAGTAACTAGAATAGGTCATAAAAGCTATTTACAATATTTCAAAGGAACACATCAAGAAATCATCTGCTTTTTACTGTTGTCATCCTAGCATGTAGAAGGGACAACAGAGCTCATAGGAGAAAGAAGATCAATAAATGTTTGTTGATGAAAAAAATGAAATTTTGAGGTACAGTTTTTCAGGATTTTGTAGGATTTACCTATTTGAAATTCCTTGCAAAATTGAAAGAAAATTTCCTAAGCCTTTAAAAGACTAGACACTTAAATTAATCTATGCATTAAAAAAGTAAAATTAGCCATGTGTCTAGTATGAACTCAAAAACCTATTTCAATTAGAAATTAGACCATTCTTATTTAGAGAGTAATTTGGGTATACTTAATTCTGAGATATTTAATATGCTTAAACATATTAAATAAGGAACAGTAAATTGCTTAAAAAAATGGTCCTAAGTCATTTACTTTAGGTAGTATTGGTGGTGGTATAGAAAGTGGCTAGAAGTCAACTTTGCATACTGAATTATGAAAAAAAGAGAAAACATTTAAAACAATAATTATGAAAATTAAAACATGTATTTTGGTTTATTATGTGTTTTCACACATATTATGTGTTTTGTTCTTACAACATTTATGTGAGAAAACTCAAGCAAAAATTCCAAGTTGTACAGATAAGCTTGATGATAAAAGTAAAAATTAACCTGCTGTATTTTAGCCAGTGATTTCAACATCTACTCTAAAGCCAATGAGTAACCTCAGAGAGCTTTGGAAGGTTAGCGTAGACTTCTGTGAGTAGCCCAAATAGGGACAGTTTATCTTTTGTTTAAGTTTCCAAACTTGTTTTTCCAGTCATTTCTTTCCTACTCTATCTCCATTCAGTATTTTCCATACCCCTTGCATACAATAAGAATTTTTAAAAGGAAAATAAAAAGTTTTTTTTTATTTGAGTGTTCTCCTTAATGCTAACTATTTAGGCAGAGTGAATTGAAATAAAAATTCTCCAGTACAGTACTAATTTCTCCCCAAGCTCTAAATATAATTAAGAATTTAATTAACTGAAGTTTTAAAGCTTAAGACTAAACATATATGAAATACTGTCAATTTTCCTCTATGAAGAGGCAACATGTTAGATACACTCCAATAATACATTTTGAGAAAAACCAGCATACATTAATAATAAGAAAATAAAGTCTGGAAATAATCTCCTGCAAAACTGCCTTTTATGATTTTTAAAAATTTGTTTTTGTCAAGGACATGGGCATGTATTATGGATGAGTAGAAAGCACGTTACTTTCAAAACCTCAAGTTCCAACAACATTGTAAGATCATATTTATATATATAACACAGTGAGGGTGTATGAGATTTTTCCAAAATAGGTTTGAGCTAATAGAAAGTTCATTGGTTTCTAGTTCATTTCTAATATACATTTCTAAGTTTTGTCATTAGTAATTCATATGTTGAATTTTTTATTGTATGTACATGTGCAATCCAAGGACCAAGAGACCAGCTACACAATTATCAAATCGAAAGAGACCACTATTACTGCAGAGGGCTTGAAACCAGCTTCAGTGTATGTCTTCCAAATTCGAGCACGTACAGCAGCAGGCTATGGTGTCTTCAGTCGAAGATTTGAGTTTGAAACCATCCCAGTGTGTAAGTCATTTTAATTACTGTCAACTCATGTCTCTGTAATGGTTAACAGAAAAGAGTCAGTGGATCAATACCTTCCCTGGGCACTCTGTCAGTTTCACTCTCCTTCCCTCTCTCCCAGGCGTGACCCCTTCAGGTAGGAAGCATCTGTCATGCTGTTATGGTAGGTCAGCAGGTTAACACTTGGGGTCCTGCTCCTCATTGCATTTAGTCCTTTGGGACACGGTATATCAGAAGATCCTTAAGAAATGTTTAAAGCTTGCTTCTAAAGACTTTGTTTCCACTGCTGCAATATTTTATTGAATTATTGCCATTTACTTTTTACATGTTTTGTTGAACTATGCTACTTTAGTTTAAGAAAATTCCTTGAAAAGCTTTCTTGATGTTGAATTTGTCAAGAAAATGGTGCTCTCAGTAACCTATCTGCTTTCTTAAAAGTATATTTATTAAATATTTTGCAGTATCTTGGAGTGGAGAATTTGGAAATGTTTCCAAAATTCTCTTTTTGTATTCTTTTATTTTCCCCAAAAATTGTATATTTTTTTTCCTTTTAACTTCAACAAAATATAGAGATTACTAATTTATCCTAAAGATAAAAGCAAGATTGGAAAAATGAATAACTTTACCTTTGTATAGATGAAAGAACTAATACTATTAAAATTTCATTATAAAGAAAATAACACACAGGAATGCTGCAAAATGTCAAGAGTGTGTATATATACTTTTTAAAGCCAAGTTATGTAAAAATTAGTGATTTTAAAATGAAGAAGACAAAAATTAGAATTTAGTTATTGGTTTGCTTTTTAAATTATTAAATGATTACTAAAGTAAATACTAATAACCTTTAGAAAATCAAGATACACTTCTACTTAATATGTTTAACTAATTATGTAGAAAGAATTTTTTCAATAGTGTAAATGGAAGAGAATAGTGTCATGAAAAAATTATCAACTAGGCAGGTAAATTGGTGCATGCTTGTAATCCTAGTGGCTGGGGAGGCTGAGGCAAGAGGATTGCAAGTTCAAAGCCAGCCTCAGCCACTTAGCAAAGCCCTAAGCAACTTAGCAAGACCCCATCTCAAAATAAAATGAAATAAATAAAAGAGCTGGGGTTATGGCTCAGTGGTTAAGTATCCCTGGGTTCACTCCCCAGTTCCAATAAATAAATGAACAAATAAATAAAATAAAAATGATAAACTATTTTTTCTATGCAAAAGAATATTCCATGACTGATATCTAGTTAAAATCACTGAAATTTGAATCTCCAGTGCTTAACTTCCAGAAAAGTTTCTCAATAGACTTGGTAATAAAATTACCTTCAATGTAAAATAGATTTTTGATGAAAAAAAGACATGTTATATAAGATGACCATCCTAATAAGCCTTCATTTTTTTAAGGTATCAATACTAATGCACACTTGCTTATGTAGTCTCCCAATTCTGGGTACAAAACTATATATAATATCAAAATATGCTTGAATGCTTTGATAACTATACAAATGAAAAATTCATTTTATATTAAATTCTACTCAGTTGTAGATGTTACCATGTTCATGAAGTAGTTTTTCTTCTGACTTTTCAATTTTCTACCCTGTACTTTTTTTTTTTATTAAATACTCATTTCCAGGCATGCCAACATTGATCAATCAGAGCCCTGAGAGAACTAATATATATTCAGGTCAGTTATACTTTTACAAAGTCTCACCTGAGATCATATGCTTTTCAAATTTTTCTAAATCCTCTCTAGAGAAAAAGAAATATCATGCAAATATTTTTCCCACAAAAGTAGAATTTAATGTTATTGTTAATAAATAATGACAATGTTTTAGGGCTGACTGCCTCACAGCTATTAGTATAAATTCTTACTTTCACTTGAGTTTGTGTTCATATATATAAGCATTTGAAGGCATTTCTGTTTTGTAGAAAGTATGTAATATATATCTTCCTCCTTTGATCTTTACATGAGAATTTTTTCTATATAATTCAACACAACTGTATAAGCGTCTATTACATTAAGCATCTATTACATTATAGGATTTGTTGGGTTCCAGAGAAATCAACATGAGTAATACACAGGAACTACCCTTGAAAGTACAAAAATATAGTCTGTTTAAGAGAAAAAATATTTGCTTCAAACCCCATTTTAGAATAATTTTTTTTATTGGTTAAAAACTATTTTCATGGCTTCCTATATATCAAAATTCTTTTTGCTCAAAGTATTGAGAGAGATTCAAATACTTGTAAGGTACATGGCCCCTTCTTTCTCACAGTTTGTAGTTTTTTGGTAATCAGAGAAAATGCATGATAATTAAAACAATAATTCCATTTAGAATTTCTGTAACATTTGTGTTATATGCCTTTCACTTCACAATAATTATTGTAGTCTTTTGTGAAATTGTGATAATTATTTTATTGTGCATCATTTACTTAATATCATAACTTAATTTTAACATATTATTTCCCCTCCCCCAAAAGTTCTCCAAATCTCCAAAGCAAGGATTATAGTTTCTTAAATGTTCTTGTATTTTTCCCCTTAAGTTTATCAGTGATTTTCATTTGGTGTTGAAATTTAAGAATACTGGCTTTAAAGAGTTATTATTGGTAAAGAAAATCTATTTCATCTTTCAAATAAGGACAGAATATTATTTCAAAATTACCTTAGAAAAGAATTTTTTAATTAAATAATTCATAATAAAATGCTGACATGTTATTCATTTGGTTATATTTAAAAATTTATTACAGGTCTTTATAAAACTTGACTTCTTTATTTACTTTATTTACTGAAACTGTTATGAAAACTTTTCTCTTTTATCCATTTATCTTCTAAGTAAAAAATATAGGTCTAAACCCAAGTGTAAATAGTGGTAAAAACAGGACTGAAAATATATTTATTTGGAAATATTGTTTTGTATGAGAATTTGGGATAGGAAATCTCCACTCATTTTTTTTTCTTTCCCAAACTTTAGTTATTATCCATATGCTTAACAGTAGTGACCAAGAGAACACACACCTATCCCCACTTACACACCAACAAATAAACCTTCCATGAATGATACTAGTCAGCTAAAATAGTTAATTCATTTTTTCAGTTTCTTTTAACTTGTCTTAAAACTTTGAAATTCTCACTGAATCTTAATCTCTACTTGCCCAAGATTTACTAATCTCATTTTTGTTTGTTTTGTAGTTTTAATGTATCACTTTCTTCTATCTGTTTTTTATCTATGGAACTCAAATCTGTTTAATCCAAATGCTGAAACAATGCTATTATGATTTTATTTGAAATTTTCTTGAGGTAAGTGTAGATTCAAAGTCAATTGCATGCAATCATACTAAGAACTTATTAAGCACGTTGTTATTTTCTCCCTATGGTAACTTCTTGCAAAACCATAATGTAGAATCAATACCAAGAGATTCACATTGATACTATCCACAGATATCAATCACATTATTTTGTTGTTTTTTTTTTTTTCAATCATATTATTTTGGACTTCTTTGTATAGAAGTGTTTGTGGACATGTGTATTTTCAGTTCTATGCAATTTGGTCCTTTGTGTGAGTTCATGTATCTACCAAATGCACACATGATGGAAATCCTTCTTGTTGACCTTTTAAAACCATATCCATTTCTTTCAGGAACAACTCTATTCCATTAAAACAAACAAACAAACATGGAATCCATTAATCTGTCCTCCATTTCTAACATTTTTGCTATTTTAAAAACTTTTTTTGAATGGAATCGTACAGCGTGTGACTTTTAGTTTGGGATCTCCCCCCCCCCCCACTCAGCATAATTCTCTAGCAATAAATACAGGTTGATGTATGCTTTCAATTTGTTAATTTTGATTGCATAGTGATATTCTGTGGTTATATGCACCACATTTTAGTTTCACCATTCAACTCTTGAAGAACATCTGACTGATTCCTGATTTGCTTTTGCAATCAACATTTGTGAACAACTATGAGCATTTGTGTACATATTTTGGTGTAGAAATAAATTTTCATTCTCCTGGGCTAAATCCCAAAAGTATAATCACTGGTTCTATTATGATAATTATATGTTTAGTTTTACAAGAAATTGCTGAACTCTTTTCCAGAGTAGCTGTATTATTGTGTATTCCTTTGAGCTACAGAAGTCATTCAGTTTCTCCACATCTTCATCAGCATTTGATGTATTCATTTTTTATATATTTATTTTTTAGTTGTGGTTGAATTAAATACTTCTATTTTATTTGTTTACTTTTATATGGTGTTGAGGATGGAACCCAGGGCCTCTTACATTCTAGGCAAGTGCTCTACCATGGAGCCTCAGCCCCAGCCCCCACCCGCCATGTATTCCTTTGCTAGTCATTTTGAATAGGTAGATGGTGTATCTTATTGTGATTTTCATTTGAATTTTTCTGATAGCTAATGCTATTCAACATCTTTTCATGTGCTTATTTACCTGTCATACTGTTTTAAAGTTTTCCACTGACTCCAGAACTCATATTATTTGTCAAAATCATAATTTTGTTCAGTTTTTTCTGATGAAGAAAGTGAGTAGATAATAATGAGAAAAAATACTCAAATTCTCAGCTCAGTCTTCAAAAGCATTTATAATCTGGCTCTCAAAAGTTTGTTCAATTTTAATGATTAATTGTTCCAATATGTACCTTAGGCATTATATAAGTTTACAATCAGGAACTAGGAAGCAATGCAAAGTAAAAAATGTGATTTCTCAACATACTACACCTGAAAGTTCTAGGAATAATGAGAGTAAATAATTATTTAAAAAGTGACATTTACTAAAATATATTAATTTTTATAACTGATAGACATTTTAGTATAGTATGTTGCATTACTTCAAACTTTGCGTCTCGGTGTTTTCAAAATATTCCTCAGCTCTTTTTTCAATATTACATCAGCAACTGACTAATTTTTAACAAATATACATAAGTAAATGGGAAACAGGAATGCCTAAATATTCATATTTTTAAAGAATCTAAACTTAACAATATGTTAAAATGGAAATCATGGCTCATATTAGACCTAGTTTTTTCCTACCACCAAATAAGTGTAAAGAAATTGACAGCCCTGTAAATTCTATCTTTTCATCTTAGTTAAAATAAGAATGATAATATTAATGCCCTCAGAGCAAACAAAATCCTGATGAATTTTTTCCTATTAGAAATATCTCACAAATTAATCATTACAAGTGAAATTTTCAATAATTAAGAATTACCAAAGAACTTAGAAAATTGTTAATTAAAAAGTTAACAAATTAAAATGTATTTTAAAAATTATTCATCTTTTTAATTGTATATTATACAAAAATCTGATTTCAGTGCAAATTAGATAAAAACATAGAAATACTTATAAAATTAAGCATTAATTACTCAATACTTTTACAAAATGTATTGATTTAAACATTTGAAAATTTTGGCATAATGTTAGCTATTATAATCTAAGATATTTTCACATACATAAGTGTATTTTAACCCATTGTTAAATTAGCTCTTATTTAATAATTAGCTCTTGAACAATGGCATTTATTAAAAATAAATCATTTGACACTACCAGGAACCTTGTTTGCAAATTTAATACTTTTCTTAGTTTCAGGTTTCCCCATTTTTATCTCTACTTCTGATTAATCATGCCTTCTTCTTTTAGAACCATATCTGTGAGGGTTACCAAATTGTCACATTGAGGCCAGAAATATTTCTTGTCATCAGGTTAGAAGGGCTTTTGAATGCTAGACTGGAAATTTTGGAATGTGCTTCCATAGGTACTAGGAATCGGATAAGATCTTGATCAGGGAAACATAATCAAAGTTACGGTTTTTGATATTGAATATACATACAGAGGAGAGAAAAAATACTACAAACACTCTTACAAGATTTTAAACATATAGATTTGATTCAAAGAAATTAATAATTAGATGAAATAAAGTGATACATGAGGTACATCGAAAGGAATGTAAAAAAGTTTGGTTATTAATGGACAAGTACAGGTTAAGAAAGAATTAATATAGTTAAACTAGAAAGAGATCAAATCAGTTGGTTTATTGGTTTGATTCATGTCTTATTTGTTGATGTGTTTTTGTTAATACCCGTGGGGCTAGACTTAGTATAGGCCTTAATATCAAACATTATTCTTATGTGGCAGTAAATGCAAATGAGGGGGAAAGGTGAAAAGTGGAGCAATGCTTTAGAGAGAAATAAGCATTGGAGTTACGAATTTTTCATGTCACCTGATGCCTTGAGCAAAGAAGTATCTGAAAGGGAGTGAGAAAGAGAAGCAGGGAGAGAAAAAGATAGAGGTGAGAAGGATCAGGAATGAGTCTTCAGCAAGCTCACTCACTTGGAAGATGGGAATGAGAATGTAGAATCAACAAAAATTACAAAGCAGTGCTTCAAAGGGGCAAAACCAACCATCTTGTTAAATGCCATAGGCAGCAAGAAGAATACTGATTCTACAATTAAATATATATGTTATATAGAGTAAAATTTCTTATTACAATACTGTGTAAGGTAAAATGAGCACTAATTGAGTTTTAGCAAATATCATGTAAAAAATAACAAATAAACCTCAAAGGCAGAATAAAAGTTGCACAGAGAATTTAATAACTTGACTTTCACAAGATCAGGCTTATTCCATATAACTCAGTTAAGATGCTGACAAATAGGAAATAATAAGAATGGTAAATAAAGCAGGAGATAATAAATGGAAATCACATTCACTGTGTATTTAAGGCTGTTAGTAAAACATTATGCTAAGTGTTTTCTATTATTATTTCTAATCTTAGCAGAAAGATAATGATCCAGAAAAAATATTTTTATTTGAAGATTAAGGAATGAGGCTTTAAAAGATAAAATAACTTCCTTGGCCTATATGTCCATTAAATGTTGGACATTTTTTTTTTTTCAAATTCAGGTTGAGCACCAAAATATTTACATAAAATAATTTACTTTTTCCTTTTAAAAGGAGATAATTCTCAGGCTAGTAAGTTGCAAAGAAATAGTCTATAATGGAAAAAATAGCCCCACCTGAAGGAAAGAACCAAGATCTCTGGAGAGAAAAAAGAGACTCTAAATAAGGAGTTAGGTAAAGTAAAACAAGATGACAGACACAATGATGGTTAATGCTAGATGACCCGAACAACCTGTTGTATAAAGTGTGGCCTTTAAAAATGCACAAAGTAGGAATGGATTAACACACTGAGAAAGTAAGAAATACTATCATTGTGGAGGTGATTTTATTTGGAAATTAAAGAGTGAATAAGAGCATTCAAGCAGCAGTTTCAACCCATTCAAAGTAATATTGAACTTATATAACATTGAACCAAGTCTGCATGGTTTTCTTTAGATTGGTGTCCTCTATGGGGGTGAAGGGAGAAGGTGGTGAGTGAAGAGATAGATAACTGAGAATAGCAATTGTACAAATAATCCAAGGTTAGAAATTAATAGAGTAAATCCTGGGTGATGGGATAATTTTTCCCTATCCTGTTTATACTGCACCACAATAACCAAATTATTTATTAGTGATCTCAGCATCAGAGAACAGGAGAAGTCCAGGTAAAGAGATATAGAATTGAAACTATTATCACTAGAAGTAAAGAGAAAGTAAAGACATAGACTTATTTTATAAATAGCAGTTATACTAACTAGCAGTTGATAGTATTTGGCTCTGACGAGTGGTCCAAAATGGTGTCTATATAGATCAGGACCAAAAAAGGGTAAGAATGTGAATGTCAAATAAAAATTTCTTTTTCTATAGCCATTCTTTTTCAAAAAGTGATGTAAATGAATATAATGAATAGTATAAGCTTCTTAAAGTTTAAAATTTCTGCCTTCATAATTTTCAAAAAGTAACCCTTCTCACAAAATATACTTCATGATTATATTCTGCTTGAAATTATGTTGTTAATATTATATTTTTAATATTGTTGTTTTATGTAACTTTGATGAGGTTATAGTCACATTACTTTGGATTTTCAGAAAAAAAAGAATAATCTAATCAGAATTTTTTTTAGAGAACAGTGGCCTCAAACTCTAGAAATGTCAAATTGCATATACTTAATACCATCTTATTTAGATTAAGGTGTTAAAAGTTGTTGAAGATGTTCCATTTTATCTTGTAAATCTTAGGTCCCTCAATGAATACTATACAAACAATATACATTCATTTTTTTATGATGACAAAGAAATAGTCAGTGACTTAGTAATGCTTTTGAATTTCTATTTGGAGAGTAAATATTTTCTCCTGAAGATGCCTTTTCAATTACAGATTTTTGAGAAGAGACATTATGGGGAAATCTTGGTCAAGGGATTTGTGAATTGCTTAAGCCATGAATTGATCACTGACTATTAAGTAGGTCTTACTTTGAATACATATGATCACTTTAACCACAAGCTTCCTTTTCTGTGTCTCCTATCAGCAGTTGCAGCCTCCAGTGATCAAAGCCAGATTCCTATAATTGCTGTGTCTGTGACAGTTGGAGTCATTTTGTTGGCAGTGGTTATCGGCTTCCTTCTCAGTGGAAGGTAAGATAGGAAGCTGTGATTCTGAACTTTTGCAGCTGATCTCTTCCTTACCTTGATCTGACCATTTGGCTGTTAGTCACATCCCAACACAAATCAGGCAGCAGTACATAGGTAAATAACTTCAATGATGATGTATTTCTTAGGTCTTGTCTTGTCCATATTAGTGCTAATTTTTAAGCACACAATTTCTTTTTTAGGTATATTGTCTTCATAGGAGTAGTATTAACTTGTATTAACTAGTATTGCTTCTTCTAGTATTAATAAAACCCTATCTGTTCTTCAAATATAGATTTTTTTTTTAATTCTGAAAATTTTTACCCTTTCAAAAGTATATGTCTTTGCCTGTTTCAATTAGGGTTTCGGAAGATCTATGACTGTTCCTCAGAGTTTTTGAGGATTAGGGTTACTAATTCTATAAAGCAGATATTCTGGCAAACAAGCATTTGGCAAAATTTCTGAACATTTTCATTGACTACTTTTCTTTTCAGCTTCTGCAGGATTTCAACTTGTGTACGTCAATCGTGTTATATACTGACTTGGAGTGAATTGCATTGAGTGTTGTATTAAGAGATACATGAAATACATGAATACATGTATTTCATGTCTACATTTTTCATTTTGAAAATAAAAGAGGTAGATCCCAACAGGAAATTTTTCTAGAGGTGCTTCCTGACTTTGGACTAAGTATAATCAACCGTCCTTAAAAATAAAATATAAATAAGTAAATAAATAATAAGTAGGCTCTATTCTTATAACAAACATCTTTATTTTTCCATCTTTTTCATGCAGGCTATTTTTTAGGAAAAGATATTCAGTAGTGAGAGCTGTCCATTTGAAAATTTATTTTGGTATTGTGTTTGATCATTTCAGAAAAGTTGTTGAAAGTCTTTATGAAAATATTTAGAGCTTACAAAAATGTGAAAACATACTAGAAGGTCAACAAAAAAGTCAGAAAAATCAACTTTTAATATTGACTTTGTTATGATTCTCCTCATATACCGTTTATTCTCTATAAGATGTTCAACTCACAAAAACACAGAATTAAGCATTTTTCAATATACTGTATCCTGTGTCCTGAAAAGATTTATGACTATATTCTTAAATCCAGGGAAAACACTTTGTCTTCATAATATTGCTAGTCCCCTTGAATTTGCTTTTTCTTTGTATCTGGAAATTCTATTTTTTTCTAGTTCTTGTTCATTTAAGTGTTCAAAATTTTCTAAAGACTATATGTTGTAATCCATTGCTTACTTTTAATGTTAGAAAAGTAATGGTGCATTTTCAGAACTTCTAAGAGGGAGTCAACTTGTGTTCTGTTAAGAACACAGATAAGCCCAGCCAAGCCCAACCCTGGACTCTCTTGTGTCCCTCTTATCCTCCCTCTGAAGATACCTGAGGAGAATTCCTAACTAGTGTCCTTCATTTCTGGAAAATAAGCAGAGTTACCTGTTTTTTCTTTAAAATTATTTTTTGAAAGTATAACAAGTTTCACCAAAACAACAACAAAAACATAATCAAATAAATCAAATGTACTTATTTTACAAGTGAACTTTTTTTTTTTTGGCATGAAATTTTCATTACTTAATCTTAGATGCATAGGAGACTAAGGCAAGAGGATCACAAGCTGAAGTTCAATCTGGGAAACTTGGCCGGATCATCTCAAAATAAAAATAAACAGTGCTAGGAATACGGCTCAGTGACAGAGTGTTTCCCTAGCATGAATGAGGCTCTGGGTTTGATCCTCAATAACAAAGAAACTTTTTAAAAATTACTGTGTTGTATTGAATGTACATTCTTGGATTTTAAGGAGAAGTTGTGGGATGATAGACATGTCTGTGCCATTGTAGTTACTTTTCATGGAAAATTTATTTTATTCTTGTATTATATACATACATTTATTCCAAACATCAATGATATGGTTCTTTGAGTACTTTCTCAGTTTCACTAAAGATAATGAACTGGAATTTTTGTCTGGACGTACTCTTAGCCCCCTTGTAATACCTAGATTTTTCTGAATTAACTCAGTTAACATTTATCAAATAAAAGGAAAACTAAATTAAGATGTGGCCAAAACCTAATACAGATTTGGGAAACCTGAGTTCTAGAAAAATTATTGACAACTTCCTTCCCTATTAAAGGTAGAAGATTGTGGAATTACTTATGTTTCTTCCTCTCTCTGCTAAATCATGACTGATAAACATCCTTATAAAAATAATGACATGAAGACTATCTTCTTACTTTGAAATATTATCCTCTTTTAGTCTCTTGAAAAAGATAACATAATCAAGTATTTGCCTCTAAGTAATATCTTTTTAATTAAACATAATCTGATTTTTCATTTGTAATATATATAATTTTTCATTGTAATATTTAGAAAAAACTGATATCACTTTATGTTACATTCATTGACAATTTATAGCACCATTTGGCCCCACGAGAAGATATTTCTTGAAAATACATATTCAATGACAACTTGTATCTTTATTCAGACCAAAGAAATAATAATTGTAAGCTATTATAGCTTTAATAATGTAGAACTAATCTATTTCAAAGAAAAAATCAACTTTATAAAATTCTAAAATATACTCAAAGATGAAAAATAAATAAAATTTAGCAATTTTCTAATTTTTCTAGGCTTAAGATGATTGTGTTTAAGTGCTTAGGGAATCTTCCTACCTAGATACAGTTCAATATAATATAGACAAGTATTAATCTTGATGAAGAATGTCTAATTTTGAAAAATTGCAAAGTAATCATCTCTTTTAAAGTTTTAAGTCTTGCTTAAAAGCATTTTTGGTAGAGTTCAAAATTTTCCTTTCACAACTTTCTTTCCCATTAATTTTTAATTTTTTTTTTCATAAGATTGCAAAACATTTGACATAGCCTCAACAAACTATGTCTAATCATCCTAGGATGATTACAAATTAAACCTCTTGATATGTTCAGCATGTTATAATTGTTCTTTAATCTCTCTCTTTTATTGATATTGACCTTGAACATTGGTAAGTTTCTTATATCCTAATTTGGTGGGGTTTTGTCCTTTTAGATACACTACTATATATATATATATACATATTTATATCTGTATATATGTACATAATTTGTTTAATCAACCAGTTTTCTTAGATTTTCATCTCCTCATTCTTCTAATTAAATTTTTGAAAGAAGAGAAGGTTTTACTGTATCTTCCCCCTTCTTTTTATTTCCTTCAATTAGATTTACTTTTTTTGTGTGTTTGTATATCAAGCTGAAGGTTTACATTCTGAATATTGATTATTAGATGTTCCTTATTCTAACGTAAAACTCATATTAAAAGGAATTAGAAAATACAGAAATTAAAACACCTTCTAGTGTAGGAAAGAGCTTTCTTCCTTGAAACTTAATTTGATATAGACTTGATAAGATTAAACATTTTTTAATATTGTGTTTCTGATCCCTTATTTTTCCTGTTTGTGAATTTAATTAGATCCTAAGAAATTTTCAAAGCTTGATCTTTGTTTTCAATTAATTTCACAGATATACCCAGAGGCAAAATATACACATATTACACACATGTACTCCC
Source organism: Callospermophilus lateralis (assembly GCF_048772815.1). Classification (NCBI taxonomy): domain Eukaryota; kingdom Metazoa; phylum Chordata; class Mammalia; order Rodentia; family Sciuridae; genus Callospermophilus; species Callospermophilus lateralis. The sequence continues at coordinate 49,144,418 of NC_135312.1, read as the reverse complement.
ACCTATGTTTGTTCATGCTCTTGCACATAAACAGCAAACACTTCAAGATTTTTCTAATCTTCAAGTTGGAAAAAACAACAACATAAAATAGGAACCAGCTTATGAAGTGGAGGAAGAAGGATTTCTTTTTATAGCTTGTCCTTGGACATGTTTTGAAGACTTCTCTCATGTGACTTTTATGCTATGATATTTCCAACACAATAACTTTAGCCTGGGAGGTGGCTTAATGCCTATAAAAAATATTATTTTGTAGGCAAATAATTTTCCCTTGTTTGTCCTGTTCATGTTCAGATCCTGTACTTGGACTTAAACTGCTAACTCCTATCTCCCTCTGTTTCCCATTCAACAATAGAAAATCATTCCATTGAAATATCTCAGTTTCCTGGAGCAAAAATTCATCAGAAGCCCACAGACATTGTATTTGGAGATTATGTCAACCATGTCAGAAACTGTTTTAAACAAGTAGTTTTATATAAAACATTGATTCCTTTTTTATTACTTGAATATAATATTAACATTTTGTCTTTTAAAATTATTTCAAGTCTGTTGAATTAAAACATCTTGTTATTTCAAGTTCTTTCAATTAAAACAGATGTAAGTGACATGTTCTTCACAATCATCCATTACCCAGATTTATTGAGCACCTATTATATATGAACACCTAAATAAAACTTGTGCACTGAGATTAAAAAAGTAATGTCCTTTCCTCAAAATGTTTTCATTTTATTGTAGTAGTTTTATGTGTTGAAAGAATTTCAAAGAACGCAATTAAATGGGGCTAATGAAAAGAATTTTTCAATAAAATTGGAGTAATTCTCTTTATGGTAACATTTTTTCAATTTGTCCAAAATTATAGTCTGCTCTACTTTGAGAAATATTTGACTTCTGATTATATACCTTGAACAGCTTGCATTTTAAAGAAAAAAAAAACAATGGTTTGAGAGTAAAATTTCTTGGCCAAGGAAACATTTTTCAAGTTCATCTGAACCTGAATAAAATAATTATGCAGGTGTTTTGAATGCTTAATTAGGCAAGTGCCAGAGCTCTGCCTCCATCTGATAGTAAAGTATCACACTTTCTTAAGCAAGTGCTTTTTAAAGGGAATAAATTATTCCTAAACCTTCAGAGAATCCCCTTTAATGCAAGTGGCAGGGTAATAATGTTAACAATAATAAGTATAGTCTAACATCAATTATGCATGACCTACTACTACAAGGTACTGTTCTAAGGGTTTTACATATATTTCACAACAATGCCATGGCTCAGTACTCTATTTCTGTCTCCGATTTATAGCTGACAAAATTATCTTCTTGCTCTTCCTTGATTATTTTAAGTAAGGTCCTAATTTACCATCCCTGCCTTAGCTCTTCCTGCTACCTAACTCCTTTGCCCAAGAGAACCACAGGACTCCCTCCTTGTTTTGTTCCTCTGCTCAGTCTCATCCTGTCACTTGCACTCACTAAAATTATTATTCATGATTCCCTCCTTTGCACACCACAATTTTTTTTTCATATCTTTTGCTAGTTTTTGGTCTGACTCCTCAACTAGAATATAAGATACAATATGTCAAGGTAGAAGCTTGTATCTCTGCTTCTGCCCCCATCTCTCCCACCTTGAGAAAGTATGTAGAACTTACAGGTAGTTATTGGGGATCTGGGACTTGGATCAAGCTCTGACTTTAGGGACTTTGCTCTTTACTATTATATTTTCACTGACTTATAATCAACTTGTGAATTCAAACTTTCCATGTAAAATATCTGATTCTCTACTGCTAAATAAAAAAAGTAGTCACCTTTAAAAAACTTTTAGACTGGTAAGTAATGAATAAATTATAACTTAAAATTAATGTCAAGTGGTATTTTGACACTATAAGAAATGAAAACTACATTTGGTCTTGGTGAATCTCCCTTCACATTTTACGAGAAGAGGATACATGGTAAATTGTATTATAAGTCACACATATTAGATGTCACCAACTCCATAACACTTGTGATTGTATAGAGGCTGGTTAATTTCACTTCTGCATACCCCTGAAACTCCACCCCCTGCACCCCCCACCCCATCCACCTACTCCCTCCTGCCACCGCCACACACACACACACTCAGCCCTACCACAGGGATGATAGGTGTGGGTTCCAGTAAGTCGTCCAATGGCAGCATGGCTGGAGGACTGAAGCTGGGCACAAGCCTCTGGATGATGTGCTTCTCACTGCTTCTCCAGCATTATCACTGTGTTTTTAACTTAGGTTTATTTTTTTGCAAATGACAGAAGACAAATTCAAAATGGCTCAATCCGAAAGAGAATGATAGAACAAGTAGCTGAATAGTTCGAGAGATTAAAAAAAAAATTAAAAGTACAGTCACTGATAGATCTAGGTGCCAATCACTGATAGATCTAGGTGCCTGCTGTGCAATTGGAACTAGCTTCCTGGCATTTCTCAGTACTTAAACCTTGCCCACATGTCAAGACCCATAAAACTATTACTTCTAACAAAAAGCCTTCCTCAGTACCTTTAGTCAAAGCATTTTCTCCTTTCACTAAAGTCTTAGAACAATATCAGTATTCCTCATAGAATTTTTAACATTTTCAACCACAAATTACTGGGCTTTTCATAAATATCTTCTTCCTTCTGTCCACCAGTAAGTACTTAGAGGATAAAAACTTCTGTGGCTCTCCTACAAAACCTAATTGAATGAATATTTCATATTACCGAATTAAAGATGAACTGTGCATCAATCTCCTTTTGACATGATTTTTCATTTTTTCTTATTAATTTTTTTCCTATTAATGTAAAATTGAAAAACTTTGGAATTCTTAACATAAGCATACTAGGTTCTCCCAATCCCAAAATATGTATTCTTGCTAAATAGTAAAACATCATGTCATCACAAAATAAATGTTTTGATTTCAATAAGTATAGGAGTTTAGAAATCTTCCTTAGCTTATGATGTTCTTTGTTTGACATGTAGGCATTCTAAAACATGTTTCACCTGGTGTTACCAAACAGGAGTGGCTTTTATAAATACTGATGTTAAGTAGAAATATTTGTAATTTTTTACTGATTCTCTTCATTTGACAAGTACCATAAATACACTGATGTATTTAACTTCACTAACTCAGCAAGAATTATGTAGTTTCCGAACTTGATAAGTTTTAGTAAGCAAATGTATTCTATGAAAAGATTTTATGGTACTATTTTATTTTAAAATAATAATAAACATGAGCATGAGAAGAAGATTAACATTAAACAGGGATGAGAGGTGGGAGGGAAAGGGAGGGAGAAGGGAAATTGCATGTAAATGGAAGGAGACCCTCAGGGGTATACAAAATTACATACAAGAGGAAGTGAGGGGAAAGGAGGGAAAATATAAGGGGGAGAAATGAATTACAGTAGAGGGGGTAGAGAGAGAAGAGGGGAGGGGAGGGGGGAGGGGGGATAGTGGAGGATGGGAAAGGCAGCAGAATACAACAGACTCCAGAATGGCAATATGTAAATCAATGTGCAACTGATGTGATTCTGCAATCTGTATATGGGGTAAAAATGGGAGTTCATATCCCACTTGAATCAAAGTGTGAATTATGGTATATCAAGAACTATGTAATGTTTTGAACAACCTACAATAAAAATTAATTTAAAAAAAAATAATAATAATAATAAACAAATATTGGTAATCACACAGCAAATCACTGGGTTTAGAAAAGAGCTCATTAAAAGTAAATCTCAGTGGTTTATGAATTAGCAATAGATGTGACTTTAGAAAACTGTAATAAATCCAGACGTGTGTATTGATTTGAAATTTGAGAGTTGTTATTCCATCTATTTTCTCATGATTACATGCTTTTTTCTTCAAAGGCTCGGAATCAAAAATAATTAGAGAGAAGATCATAATTTATTAATGACTGGCAAGTGGGGATCAGGGCAAAGTAATGCCAGGAAGGCTAGGAGCATAGCAACAACTAATTGCCCACTGTGGGAAGCAAACCATCCTAGGAAACAGAACCTAAGAGGGTTACTGGCTCAATTGCTCAAGACTATTGAATATCCCACCTGCAATTTCTCACAGATCAAACATATATCATCTCTGTAACTCTCAGGAATTATATTGAGGCCAACATTTCACAGGAAAATTTTTATGGTACAGGAGACAATAGGCAATCAATATCATTGATGTGCAAAGATGCAAATTATTTTAGTAAAAATATCTAGAGACTCATAGATTTCAACTAGCACAAAACAAACTGCAAGTGAAAAGCCTAAACCACAAGAACAAAATATACTTTTTATCTAAAGCTCTATTTGCCCAAAGCTCCTTTTCTAAAAGAATGTGATCCCCATCTGAAATAGAGAGCATGCAAGCATGCCAGAAGACGCTGGGCTCTGGCAAAAGATCTGCCAGGTTTCTGGGAATTTCATTACATCTCTTGGAGGCCACAATTTCACAGTCTCTCACAGGAACCTGATACCCAGCTCCACAGTGAAAATCAATATCACTGCCCTATGCCAAAAGGTAGTACATCTATTCAACAAAAGAGAGTAGTTGATTTCCTGAGCCATGTCTTGTATACTCATTACTGAGAAATAGAGTGAAGTGTTCCAAATGATTTTGAACACCAGCTAAAAGCCACAAGTGTTCAAAATCTGTTCTCAAAAGACCTTACATGAACCAAAAAGCAAATGAATGTTTCTAATAAATTAGCAACTCAGTTTCCAGTAGCTGAATTCTTTATTATGTCATGCAGGAGGACTGACTTCAGATGCAACTGGTGGCTGTGATAGTTACAATGCTACTAAACCTGTTAGATCCCAATGACGTTGCTTAGCAAAATCCATTACTGTCTCTCATTACTGTTTCTTACTCTTCAGACATATTACTCTCTCAGAAAAGAATGGCACACTTTCACTCATTTGATCTTCAACATGTATTTGCTCTCAATAGTCTATATATATTGTCCCAATCTCTTGCAGCCACAAGTATTACAGATCACAGACAATTAGTTGGTTTTCATTATTATTTAGGGCCTCCTTCACTCCTATTTTTTTTAATGATCTGTAATATATTTATTTATTTTTTCCTGTTTGTAAGGTCTAGCATTGGAATCCACATATCCATAATAGTGATTGTTGAGTTCTTGTTCTGGGGTCTTTCATGTGATGTCAATCAAATGTGGTCAGAAGAGGAAACACAAATGAAGCTCAAGAAAACAAAGTAAATGAAGGCTCACAGATCCTTGAAACAGAAGGCACAGCATGGCTTGGAGGACCACAAGAAACACTAGACTGTGACCATAAGGCAGAACATAGAAGTGAGGGGAAAGTGTTGGCCAGAGACTTTAAGAGTTTCAGTAGGAAAGTCAAGCAAAAGCAGGGTAGTTTATGATTGGCTAGTTTGAATAATTTTGGCAGACTTTGGCTCAGAATGATGTCTCTAATTGCCTTTAATTGCCTTGAACCTGAACCCAGAATGCTTAAGGGGGAGGAATATATAGGATCCCAGACAGACAAAGGGAAGTGTAGGTCCAGACTGATAGATTTACATATCAAAAGCATGCTCCTGACTAAGCTTTTTGCTACCTCTGAGAATTGGCTACCCTGGGAGGGGTAGTCTTTCCCTGGTGAGGAAAGTTTTTAAAGATTGTTTTTAATATCACAATGTACAGAAAATAAAACAAACAAACAAACAAACAATAAACAATGCAGTTCTCTTGGGCCAATATAAATTGAAAGGCAAGAAATTAAGAAATACAGTTGGGAGGATATTGTAGCTTTGGCTTTTGATATTTGTTTATCTTACTACTTCCTGTACCCTGTTTCCATTTTGGAAGGCAAGATATTATCAGGTTGACAAGTTGGGATTGCCCAAAGTCAGAAAAAGGCCCGTTTCTTACATCTTCTTTAGCTGTCTTAAGAACACTGCTATATCTATTTTTTTCTGATGTAATCCTATTCTACCTATTTCAAATGTGCACATAGTTATCTATAAAATTCACCTCTCTAGTAATTTGGAAAGCAGTGGTCCAGGATAGAACAGACCATTCCCAGAGTCTAAACAATTTATAATTAATTCTCCCAAGTCTGCACTATTGTATAATATTTTCTAGTCTCAATAAAGACATGTTGATGTTGATTCTAAGTACAATTCTGCTTTACTGCCCAATTTATTTCTGCCCAAGTCTTGTACCATTTTAATTTTAGTCTAAAAAATTAATATGGAGAGGAGTTCTTTCTTTCTACTGAAATTTCTAGATTGAGACTTCCAGGCTTAGATCATTTGTTCTAATCAGTTTGCCAAATCCAGGATCATTGGATCCAGCTCCAGCATCTTCAAGCTTAAAACTCTATCAGGGGATGATCTCAGTATGCCATGTACCCCGAGTGAAAATCACTGTCAGTTCTGCTTCTGTGCACCCACTCATTGCATTGTATCTCCTATAACCCCCAATATGGTATCAGATTGTATCTCGATTGCTTCCTTTGAGTTACAATATATCTTTAAATGTATGATGAATGGCCACCTCCTTAAATGAATCTCCAGATTTTCTGATATTATGAAGTCATCCTGCTGCTCTCATTTTCTCTAAGATTTTACTTCCTATAACTTTCAATGTTTTTAGCATTGCATTTTATAAAGTTGGCATGATTAAGCTGATTATCTAATTTCTTTCTGGTTCTTATTTTATTTTAGATATTTTCTCATTAAAAATCATAAAATAATACAAGAGAAAATGTAGAAAGAAAATCAATCATACACATACCTCCAGAAGCAATCAACATAAATATTTTCTCACATATAATTAAGATATTATGTATAGTTTTGTTTTCCAGTTTTAACTTAACATTGTGAAAAAATTACCTGAGTAACTGAAAATGTTTTAAAAGCAAAAATTTAATGCCTCCTTGATAACTAGCATTTCTCATTTTCTCACATCTTTGTTATTTTAGAGGGCTCATTTGTATTTTATTACTTCTTTCTTTAATATCCTCAGAACAGATTCATATAATTCAAAGAAAGGGTCAGTGTACATGTATATTTTTAAAATCATTGACATATACTGACAAATGACCTTTTTAAGTCATTATTTAACATTTAACAGGGCATGACATTAACTGGTAGTTCACAACCTAGTCAGTCTTCACTAATTTAATAAGTGAAAAATGGTTCTGCATTTTTAATTGCTTGTCTTTTTATTTTTGAGATTTAATAGGTTCATTAATATATAAGCAAAAAAGTATTGTCATTTGTTATTTTATTGCCTGTTTTGTCAATTGCATGTATTGATCTTTCCCCAGTAAATCTGATGGGATCTTAGCACTTCATGTAGTAAAGATATATCATTAGAAGGGTCCAGTTTTATTTGCATTTTAGTAATACTTTTTTTTTGCATGACATAAAAAATGTTAATTTTTTATTGTTGAGGATTCACACTGATATTTTCTACAGACTTATGTCATTACCTGTTTATCACTGTTCAGGAACTCTTCCTGGATCTGACCAGTAGCATAAACTAAAGTAGTATATATAGAGATATTGATCAATGTATGGGCTCAGGGGTATCAAAGTTACTTTTCTAATCTATCTGATTGTTCCAGTTTCATACAAGCCTAAATATGATGTATAAATATTATTCAATGTATAATCAGATGAATTCCTATTGGGGTTTTTATAGTTAAAACTATAAATATTTTATATAGGTGCATTTTTGTGACTACTTATACATACATCATTTATGCACAATTACATGTATAAAGCAATTGTATTCATAATTAATCACCTTAGGTTATATATATTAATATCATACTAAAATTGTTTAAATTTAATACCATCATAATATATAATTTTAAACACCTATGGCCATTACCAAAATTTGTTATTTTAGTATTCCTAACTAGTACTAATAAACAAAATATACTTATATGAAATTTAATAGATTATATGAAAATGTAACATTTATCTTTCTTTTAAATCATTCTTCTAATATATTCAATTCTCTTATGATTATCAAAAGTACACACATTTTGTATTTTTATCATTTTATTGTACATCCACAATTATTTTTTATTATTTGGGAGTTAAATAGTTAAATTAAAACCTTAGTCCATGCAGTTTCTCCACCTTAAAAGTTGACTGCTGATAAACATAATTCAAAAATAGATCATAATGAAAGAAATGAGAAACATTAGAAATTACACAATTGGCTTATTTCTTTGATGTATTTTCTTCTCTTTTAGGATCGACTCATACCTTTAATTGACAAGTGAATTTAAAAAAGAAAACATTTTATCATTGCTGTGTTTATAAATAATATCTTTTTTTAAGATACGAATAAAACAAGTATCACATTTTTGCACTTTTGCCTTCACTTTTTCTTTCTACTTTTCTTAAAATAAATTAAAAACTAAAATAGCTGAGCCCAAACAGGTTCATCATGCTAGTCACATGCTTTCCTCCAAGAGGCATCAGTGACAGTCTGACAGACTACATTCAGCTATAACATGCTTGGGAGAGAAAAAGTTGCATGGAAGAAGCTTATAGTAATTTTAGGCTCCTAGAAATGGAAATACTTGGTGTTTGCTCATTGTGGGCATTAACCTATTGAGAAAACAGAATAAAATACCTGAATCAGTATGCGCTTTTTCAGTACTATTATTTGACTAGAAAAAAATTAAGATGGTTGGCTGTAAAGGTGAATCCATGTATTTTTCTTTTATGTAGCTAGTAAAGATTATCTCTTCTGTAGAAATAAACTGCAACTATTCAAATGAAAAGAAACACAAGCAATTTTTTCAGAGCTTGCTGTAGAAGGATCTCAGCCAGCATCATTTATATTTGGCAGACACTCAGAACAGCCAGAATAATGGAAAGGCTTTAAAATAGAAAAAAAGGGAAGGCTTCAAGCATGCCCTGATTGGAGGTTTTTAGAATGGGAAAGGTGAAAGTGGGCTGGCTAGAAAGAGGACTTCCTGAGTGATTTAGCTTCTTTTGGTTAGTCCTAAATTTGGATGTAAGAGACAAAAAGTAAGGAAACTGCAGTTATTAATTAAGTCTCCACCATTTGATTTTATTGCTGCAAAGGTTGGGCTTCCTAGGTTCTACTAAATACTCTGAGTATTTAGAACAAATTAAAAAACAGATTAAGAATATGAGATGTGAGTATCTCTGCCTGAACAAATACAAAAGTATTGTGACAGAAAAAGTAAATATGAGCTGTACCTTGAGGATGAAGAGAAAATTTAAGAGTTGGTTGAGAGGATCTGATGGTGAAGACACATAGACAGGGATGCATATGGTATATGTGGTTTTCTGAGTTCTTAGTCCAGCCTGCAAGGCCTTCCACAGCCTCTCCTGTGACACTTCCCAACCTCATAACCCTTTCCTTCCTGCTTCATTAATGGCATGACCTTTCTCATATATGAACTGATTTTTTTTTAAATAAGGAAGTTAATTGGCATACACTATGGAGTATAAATGAGCATTCTAAAATAGTGTAGGTATTCTACCATCTCTCAAGCCTTCAGAGGGAGCTCTCCAGTCATCACTAAGTTCCATACTATAGATTTTTCTCTATTCTATTCCTGCCTAATATAAAAAAGTTAAGATTTTAAAAATATGTTTCAGATTTTAAAATTTGCTTTGGTTATTGTGGAAGTGGTAGTAGTATTTGTGGTGGTGATTTTGTTTTTCTAGAGCTAATGGTAAAGATTCTTATGAGTAGATGTATCTTTTTCAACCTATTGTTGAATAGCCAATTATATAATTTCCAGGAATTCTATAATTTTGGAAGGTATTTATGGGGAGATCAGAGAAGAAAATGCACCTTTCTAATTAGAATTGGCTCTTGTAGGGCTGGGAATGTAACTTAATGGTAGGGTGTCTCCTACCATGAATGAGACCATGGGTTTCAAATAGGTCCTGGTTTATGTTAGGTGTAAAGATGTGTAATTATATACATATATGATATAAAATAAATTTTAAAAATTAAAAACTGAAACATCTTAGCACAAACAGGTATTATTAGCACAAACATGATATTCATGAGGCATACATGTAATATATAAACATATATATGAGAAATATCTTTCATACAAAATATTCACCACTTCTTGAAGGTTTCTTCCTGATAACTCAGTGGAAAAAAATTGAGTATGCCTTCAAATAATTTTGCTGAAGTCAGTGGTCAAATAGGTAAGAAAGGCAAAATGAAAATGCTGAATATGGATAATTTTGCACATTTTTCTTATTTTGTGAGTTATTATGACTCTAAGAAAATCCAAGTAGCTAATATTGAAATACTGAAGTAAAAAAAAAAAAAGTCTTGAAACACACAAAGCCTACAATTAAGAGCGACCTGTAAAGATGATATTAGGGGAAATTTGTTTAAATTGCTAGAAATCAGGGCACAATTTTCATTTACTTAGAAAACACAGTCTTCATTTGTAGATAATATAAATTAACCTTGCAAACAAATTGCAAGATAATTATTTAAAGTGTTTACCTAAAAACAAATTGTTTGTAAGCACCTCCAGTTACTTTATAATTTCTTTTACTAAGTAGATCATTAATAGGTTAATTATAAATCTTTCCCTTTTTAGTCATTAAATAAATTCTCCCAAGATGATTATAAGACATCATTCAATAAAAGTATTCATTGAGTGTCTATTGAGATATGAAATATGAGAAAAATTTAGAATCAACTAAAAGCCATTAAACAATGATGTTTTAGTCCCATGATCAATATGTTCTGATTTAATTGTTCTAACATAATGCTTGGATATTATTTTGCTTTGTTTGGTTTTGGTTTTTTGTTTGATCTTTAAACATGTCTCCTATTGGTTCTAATCTGTAGCCAGGTCTAGAAACAGCATATTATGTGTGGGTAGAACATTTTTGTTGTACAATTTCTCTATTCTTAAAAAGTATTACAAATATTCTCAGTACATATTTGCTAATAATGAAAATTATTATGTCTGTTACTCCTGCAAAAATTTACAAAAGGCAGTTAATATTGAATTAATCTATTTTGAGGTGAAATATAAACTTGATTAAGCAAATTTTACCTAGCATGTTCAGTAATATGTTCTAGTTGTATGAATATCTTTACCTGGTGGAATGATTAAATGAAATAAATGCAGAGAATCATCATTTAAGTATTGCTTGGAAAAAAGCAATTAAAGTGTGATATAAATATATCTCACCTAAAATGGATTTGGGTTTTTGGCTTTCATTTAGTTTGATATTTTAGAATAAGAAATAAGGAAAGTTTCTGATCCCAGAGTTAAAACGCATTAGTTTCTTCTTTATGATTGCCAATTTGTCTTTATGACAAAGGTATGGTTGCCCATTGAACACATAGGTTTGTAGTTTTTTTTCCTTGAAACATATATAATTTATTTCAATTTTATCTCAATCATTTATATGATTTAGTCTCTATGTTACACATGTATTTGAACAATAACATACTTTTGGTCATTGAATAATTTTAAGGCTCCCTTTTAATGATTTAAAATAAAATTAGATATGTTTTGCTATATTAAAGGCTGGACTGGTATGAAGGTGTTTGAGTCTTCTGTGCAATTAATTGTAAAATAATTAATCAGAATTTTTTTAAACAGTACAGACCAGTGAGTGAAAAAAGATAGGTCCATTATAGGGTTGTACCTGAAAACTTGTCACACTTTCAGTGGGGGAGGGATCAGGAGGAGGCAAGAATAAGAGAAAAGATGAAATGAAAGGTACTTAGGATGAGAAAGGACAAAACAAAACAAATGTGTACCCAGTACTGTAAGGCAGTGATTGGTTCCCACATCTTACTTAGGCAACTTGTTCTCTGAAGCTTCCTGGAAAAGGTGTTTTGTTTCCTCTCTTTGAACCCCAGAATTCTCAGCTCTGTCACGAATCATGTCATAGAACATTTCAGGACTGAAACAAGAAACACAAGTAGAAAGCAAGACATATGATTGCCAGACTTCCAACTTCATAAGGTAAAACTAAGAAATCTATTAACCTCTTAAATCCCATATAAGAGGACTGGTACTCAGTTTTTAGTAGAAGGTTCTTGAAATTAATGTAGGGTTTCTCATAACCATGGGTTAGAAGTAATATGCAATATAGTAAGATGAAGGTGGACAACTGAGAAAGAAGGTAAAAACTGTTATCTGTTATTTACTATCACAATTTGCCTAGACTGGGGCTTGGATATTGCATATATAAATGGATATAATCTTTTGGATTTTAGGAGTAAATCCTTGCTCATGTTATAGAAGTGACATTATCTTGAGGTACTCAAAAACACATTCATAAAAAAAAAAAAAAAAAAAAAAACAGAGAAGAGGAAAGGAAAGAGAAGAAAAAATTTTCTCTTTCTTTTTCTTTTTTTTTTTTAACCAGTTAGCATTACTTTCTCTCATAAGGTAGAACAATTTTACTCTTTGGAGTGAAAGTTTGGTGAAAGAGTTGAGTTTGTGCCCCACATATATTATCATTACATCTTTTATTCATTTCTCAGTCTTAACAAAATATCTGTGGAGTTTTACCCTGGCATCATTAGGAAAGTTGTTCTATTTCTTAGAATTGAGAGAGTCAAGGAATTAATTTAAATATTAATGAAGTGTTAGTCTATTCAGGCTACTATAACAAAATACCAGAAACTGGATGACTTATAACCAACAGAAATTTATTTTTTTTCATAGTTCTGGAGGCTGAGAAATCTAACATAAAGATTTTGGTTTATCTGCTTCATAGTAGGGGCTCTTTCAAGTTTGCTCATGCTTGCCTCCTTGCTATATGTTCTTAAGGAAGAACAGGAAAGGGGCCTCTCTCAATGGGCCCTGGTCCAATTTAAGAGAACCCTAGCCTCATAATCTAATCATCTCCCAAAGTTTACAACTCCTAATTTTACCAGGAAGTGATATCAACATATGAATGTACATCAACATATGAATGGAGTGAGGGCTTCCACATTCAGTACATTGCAGCCTTGCATCAAAAGACATTTTAAGAAATGTAGGAATTACTTCACATTGTCAGTATTATAACAATTGAAAGACAATCCCAGTCTTTTTGTTGTAAATATTATTTACACATTTAAAATCTTTGTCATTTTAAAATCAGTAGGGCACAGAGAAATGTTGCAGCAAGATTCATAATTGGAATTATTTAAATTCTTTGTTCAATTTTCTTTGAATTGTGAAGTAAAATAACACAAAAATTGAAATCAGAGAAATTTAAAATCTTGCCATAATGATAATTAATGTGCTTCAACAAAAATAGCTCACAGAGGTTGGATACATTTTAGTTTCTTCAACTGCTTTTTACCTTAATAAAAACTGATATAATAGCATTTTTCTTTTCATTGCTTCATAGACTCCATAAAATAATTTTATTGAAAAAATATTTTGTTGATCATTCAGTTCCTTTAAAATCTATGCCTAGCCTCATGTATGTAATTTGCACCCTATAACAATTTCCTAGTGTGATATTATTATAATAATATCAGTGAAAAACTTACACAGTGCTGACTGTGAACCCTGGACAGAACAGAGAGATTTACATGTATTATGAAGTCATTCTTCAAAACAACCGTATCTGGTACAGTTTATATTATTATATTATCTTTTGTCAATAATTAGTTTACTCAAAGGTGTACATTAATAAATGGAGATATCTAGGACTGCACTGTTTGACTACAAACACCATGGTCTTTATTTTGCAACATAATAATGTCAAAGTATGAGAACATTTTTATTACTCTTTGATAGATTTTGAAGTTCAGATGTTCCTCTGCTTGCAGTGAGGTGACTTCTCTACAAGTCTATTTTAAGTAGAAAATATCATAAGTTCAAAATGCATTTAACACAGCTAACCTACTGAGCATCATCATAGGTAGTAGCACCAAAGTGCACTATAGAGTACTGGTTGTTTACCCTCAAGGTCACTGAGCTGACTGGAAACTGGCTTGTGTTCTTGCCCAGTGTTTTGAGAGAGTTATCATATAGTATACCACTACCTGGGAAAAAAAATAAATAGAACTTTAAACTACAATTTCTATTGAGCATGTATTGCTTTTGAACCACCTTATAGTCGAAAAATTGAAGGTAGAACTATTGTTAGGTTGAGGACCCTCCATATGATTTTCTAAAAGTTTCATGATATGTTTTAGTATCTTTGGTCACTTACAAGTGTGGCACTATCTACATTGATTTCTTCAGTACTGAGTACTATCATTTATTGTTGCTTTATTTTAAAATGAGTAAATGATACAGTCTTAGTTTTCTTCTTTTTAACAATTATAGTGAAAATATTTTCTGCCTAATCAAAGTATTTTTGTGAACTTACTCTTCCTGTCTTTCTGTCATTTATCTAGTGGCATCTTACTGCTTTACTTATCCACTATATGATCACTTGTTTAAGAAATTAAATCATCATTTATCCACAGCTTGCAGTCTTGCTTCTCTGATGTAGTATGTTTGAGAATCTCTTCCCTAGAGGTATAATCACCTTGCTTTCATGGGAGGGAGGTTATCTTGCTTACATTAGCACACTTCATACATATATTGATCAAGGTTTGGCTAAACAATTTCATTCGAATATTCCTGGGTCCAGAAAACTTCGATTATCATATTTTAATCTTCTGAAGGATAAATCGAAGTATCTTGTTAATAACAAAGACCAACTGTTTTTTATGTTAATCTTGACGGCTAAACTATTTTAAACTTGGATAATAATGATCTTGTTATAACTGCATGCAGTTACTTACAGAGTTCCAGGTGCTAAAAACTAATGGGAATGCAGATGTACCTGTGTTGAACCATAGCTCACAGAAATTAGATTGGCTGCTATTTCTAGCACATTTTAGTTTCTATTTCTGTTATCTCTGATGCTTATAAGCATTTTCAAGTGCATATCTGAATATTTATTGATAAAGGAAAGCATATTTTTATACCATCTGGTGCTGAGGTATTATAGTAATAGCATCCTCAAAATTTATCCCAAAATGCTTATTTGGGCAGTTATTATTCTACTTTACATTTTCACAGAAAAGGAATGTAAGTTTTAGTTTTCTTAAAAAATGTTAATGCTTTGACCACTGAATCCTTAGAAAATGTAAAGAAATGATTTATTTTTAAGATACTTTGGTCATTTTGTATTTATATGAATTGATCTATATGTAATTGCTGAGTTATATTCTAAATGGGAATATTAAGCATGGTAATATCATATGGATCATGAAAAAATCATTTCCTCTAAGATCTATTCTACTACATTGATTATATTATTAAGAGTATATTATTGGGCTGGGGATGTGGCTCAAGCCATAGCATGCTTGCCTGGCATGTGCAGGGCACTGGGTTCGATCCTAAACACCACATAAAAATAAATAAAGATGTTGTGTCCACCGAAAACTAAAAAATAAACATTAAAAAATTCTCTCTCTCTTTCTCTTTCTCTCTCTCTCTCTAAAAAAAGAGAGTATATTATTAAGTGTAATAACTAATATTTTTATTCCAAAATATATGATGGGTTGGAAACTGATGGAAGTACAATATAAGTAATTTCTCATTCTTTTTTTCACAAAACCAATAAGATCCATTTTTATCACTATTTTATATATTCAACTAAACATAGTCTAGTTACATTCTAGTTACTTAAGTTACTCCCAGTGATTTATCCAGAGCCTCTTAAAGCAATCAAAGAAAGCATCATTGGAAAACCTAAATCAGTGTTTGGTAAAATAAAAGTAATTTTGCATGGCTTTAAGTCTTTTGATTAAATTTTATCAAAACAATAAAGTAGAGTTCTATTTATAGGTAAGATGATTTAGATTCTTTAGGACTAAAATATGTGAATTTGTTGTTCTAGTGAATTGCATGGCAATGAATGTGTGTGATGTGTGTATGTATCAATTTGAAGACAGAATGCTTATAATTTTTCAAGAGAATTTAATGGAATGCTCTTATTATTTTTAAAATCATTGAAGTTTTTCTTGAATATTGGAATGATGAGCAATATGAAACCAATCCTATTAGATAATGTCCAATCACAATGCAGTTATTTTTCTAAGCACAGATCTGCATGAGTTTATAAACTGCAAATTCTCAGGCAGAGGCAAGTTTGTCCTTTATGAGGAAATTTCTTACTAAAAACCGATCAATACACTTGTTAATAATTAGTAATAATTTTTTAAGTTTTAATTTATGGATATAATTAACAGATGTGTGCAAACTTGTATGTGTTAGTAGATATGAATAAATTGAGATGATTGTGTTGTTATCAACAATTATGGTAAAACATGGTTATTCATTACATTTCAACTTTGAAGAAAACCTAAAAGATCAAGGAATCATCTTCATTCCAAGAAACTAATACTCTAAGAAATAGGGTCAAACTTTTTTTAAAGGGCCAAGTGGTAAATGTTTTAGCTTTGCAGGCCATGTGCCTTTGTCACACCTATTTTACTCTGCTGTAGCAGCACTGAAGAATCCATACCATCTTCTAATGAGACTGGCAAACTTCCAGTAAAACTATATTTACCAAAACACATGGTGGCCTGGATTGGGCCCATGGGCCATAGCTTGTCTGCCTCTAATCTGAGTGCTAAGATAAGGCAGAAGCTATATAAAGTTAACTTAAATACAATTTTAGTAATTGTTTAATAAATCAATGAAATAGGTGTAAATATAAAAAATTGTAATATATTTTATAAAAGTTTTACCTATTCATATAGTATCTTAATATTTTAATATGGCATGACTCTGGTTTTTAACATATCTGCAATGCAAATTATTATTTGACATATTCTTTAAATTATCATAAGTATTGAAATTTAAAAAATGTCATAGTGTCCCTATTGCTTATAAGGATTCCATTTTAGTGACAGCCAAACCCACAGATACTTAGTCAGACTTAAAATTAGAATATCACAAATACTGGGGGAATAAGGTATGAAACATTGTCTACTTTTCCTCTGAAAATGATCCATTGGAATTTGATTCAGAATTAGTAGTCTGGCTTCATTAACATTTGCAAACTCATTGGGTATTTATATTTTATTTTCTTCTCTTTTATATAAAGTCGATATATTTCAAGTAAAGTTAAAAAACAAATTTTTATCAAAAGCCTAGACATTCTGGTATATCATTACTGAGATGATATCATTACTGAGTTCACATTACAGTTCTCTTGAAATCAATTTAAATGCTATTCATAAAAGTAAATCAAACTGAATGCATTGAAGCACTAAATAACTTCTGCCATAAGTTTTCATGGTTTCTATCAATAAAGTTCACTTTATTGGAGAACTTTGTATTTACTGGAGTTTTTAACATGAATATATGGAAAATTAAAAATAACCTTGTACTTTGCAATATCCAGAAAAGTGAATGGATTATGTACAACATGCTTTTTTAATACAGCCATTGCTCTACAAATATATAAATATACATATTTAGAGTTGCATTTTTAAAATCTGAAGTGTAAATTTAAATTGGAAGCCTTCTATAAGTGATTGAAGAAGTCACATAAGCATAAAATTTTCAGTATGCTGTGATAAGTAATACCACTGGCAATAAGAAATCAGTGGGTCAAATTAATAAGACCTATTACTAGAAACTTGCATGCTGTATGAAACACATGTATTTAAAAGGTTATTTAGCATGACTTCCAAATGTAAATTTTGGGGAAATTTCTTAAGGAAAGAGATGTTTAAATGGGCTTACATCTTTATTTATATATCTATGTATTTAATTGCATACAATTGATTAAAGTATGTTGGCTCATTATATTTCCTATTGAATAATCATTTTAAGTAAGATAAAAATAACTAATGTAACTCTGTATTTCTTAAATCCATAAGTGCTTCTTAAACTGAAATCCATGGTGGGAAAACTTACTATATGCATTTAGAGATTTTTTATTTTGATGAGCAGACAGACACTTGAGTAAAGCCAGTGTCTTTATCTATATTTGAGGGAGTGGGATCTCTTCCTTATCTTGGGCTCTCTTGTTTGCTTTTCAGTTGCTGCGAATGTGGCTGTGGGAGGGCTTCTTCCCTGTGCGCTGTTGCCCATCCAAGCCTAATATGGTTAGTGTTCCCTCCCGCTTTCACTCCCACGTGATGTCCACCTCTATGTATTACTGTCAGCATTCCTTTTCTTTCTCCATTTGTGTACATTTTGACACTTGGTGCACCAGTTACGCAGTAAAAAAGGTAGATGAAACTGGTTCCCAAAGGTAAATCCTAATAAGTGATTTCACAACAAATTATTTTAACTAAAGTATTATACATATAGCACATCATCCCTATGTCAAGCATTCATAGTTCTCTTCTGCAGCTTTTACTGAGATTCTGATTTGAAATAGGAAGTTGTAAGATTATAGCATCTGTTCCACATTTAACATATCACTGTTTTTGTTGTTCCATTCCAGTATAATCCATATCACATGTGGAAGTACAGTACTACTTCTGTCAAGGTTAAATCACCTTTTCTGTCTCCCAGAAACATTGGAATGACCATAATGTAATTGGGATCTTCAGTTGTCATACTCATTGTGGATACATGTGGCATTGATATACAAAACCACATATAACTTTAAATGGTTTACCTAATTTTATTAAGCTCGAATTATTTCAGATATTTGAAGTGATATTCCTATTTTGATACCACTGAACAAAAATATGTACATTTGTGGAATCAGTGTCTAAATGGTATAGTCTCAATTATTTATGAGTTAAAATTTTTTAAGAAATACCTGGGTTATAACAATAACACAATAGACTGGAAAAATAGGACCTGAGAACTCTCATCCTAGGTTTTGGGAAATCCCTACATGTTACTGAGCCACTTTATAAAAATTAAAGTACTCCAGGTAATTCCTTTATAAAGAATCTAAAGCATTGAATTATTTTATTGAGTTCTCATTTGTTATCAAAATTTATCAAGAAACAATTTTTAAAATGCTTTTAAAAGAATTATAGAGTTTCTTTCATAACACTATTTAAATTGGTTTCTTATATTCCCTAAGTTTTATTAATTTTTTGTTGAATTAAGAAAACTTTGTAAATGAGTGTGCACACATGTGCACAGATGAGAAATGGTGCAATGGATACCAGAAATATTTGGATCAAAGAAGAGTAAAAAAACACAGGCTGATGTAAATCAAAGATCTTTCTCTCATTCTCTTGAAAGCTTTTCTATTTGAAAAAAAAAGTTTTGAAGTTAATATGAAAGCACAGATTTTTGTGTATCATTTACTTCACACTGGAATATCTTCTGGGCATGAGGCTTCAGTGACAAAACAGATAAATACTGCAATCTGACAATAGCAAAACTATAAAATGTAAATGACTTTACATTGTGATTTTTCTACTGTGCTATGAAAAAATACAACATAGTTGTTAAATTGCCTATTCTACCTCAGTCTCAAGTACAGTGTTATAAGAGATAACTTATCACTAAATTAGAATTGATAGAATTTACATTTTAGAAAGAAAGAAGACTGATATCCATGCCTATGTTGAAGTAAATGTCAAAGAAACTTAACTGGGAACATGAACATTAATGAGCCCATGACTTAGTAAGTATTGGCAAAGATGAACTTCAATTAGATTGAATTAATGAATTTTTTAAAAGTCTTACATTGTGATTTTATATTGTTTTTACATTGTGATTTTTCTACTGTGTCTTTGAAAGAAGGAAAGTGGGAAGACACCTTCTTTGCAAGGAATACACCATAAAAACCAACATAAAAACTTTTGCTTATATCTTTTGTAAAACAGTGTTAGGAATTGTGGAGGCAAATAATGGTTTGTCTGTGTGCATGTGAACTTGTCTGTGTGTATATTGAAAAAAACTTATTTAGTCACAGATACTCATAGGTACTTTTCAGGGGAATCTGGAAAATCTGAAATCTGTCACTGAATTTTGTGTGTATAGTCATACCAGCCTTTGTTAATTATCATATAAATAATTTTCAAGAAACTCTATCATCATCATCATTTATGAACCGGCACATTTTCACATACTTGTAGACATTTTGGATCTTGAAATCTTTTTTTTTTCATTTCTTGAAATAAATACATGTGTGGTTGTTCTTGACCTTATTATAACGTGATGCTTTTATTACAATTGTCCATTGTATAGTCGTTGACCTTTAGAAATACCTTGAGATACTTTATAGAAATATATTGAGTTACCTTGAGGCACTTTGAAATATTTGTGGAATAAACTTTGTGGAAATAAAACTTTCAGCACCAGCAGTCTACATTCTTGTTTCTGTAATTCAGCCTTATCAAAGCTTCTACAAGGTGCTGATGTTGAGTTTTGATTTCTGTCCTATTTCCCTCCAGAAAGGCACAATCCACTATTTTTCCCATGGCATGTTTTACTATTTAAAATGTGAGATCTGTTTTTACATGTTTCCATCTTTCATCCTTGGTCTTAAATTATTTTTATGACTTGTAACTGTTTGCTTTGTTATGACATCCATAAACATTATGTTAATATTCTAGATATTCTCCCTGCTTCGGCTGAAATCTACTGTGATTCTGTAGACATTTCTATAGTTATTTCTGTAATATTTCTGATTGCTAGTCATATGCCTAGAATTAAAATGCCCTTTCCCCACGACTGCCAACATTTTTAGCAAAGGTACTCTTTTCAATGGCCTGTGCCTTTAAGCCATCATATCTGGCTCAGAGTCTAGTCATTGTCTCACATCTCAAAATAATTTTTTCTTCACAAACAAGCACTGTTGAATTAATTATTATCAATTTAATCATATATGACATAAAATAGATATTTAATTTCTAAAATAATGTTACCATTTATTCCTGAAGTCTCTCGTGTTTGTGCTGATGGAAACCAATATCAATCCGTAGTATATTATTTTTATGTCAATATGAAATATCCTAGAGTCTCCAAAATAGCCATTTCTTGATTTCTTAAATTTAAATACACCAGTTTATTACCCTTGTTCATTATTTTTCATACTTTAAAGTGTTTACATGTCCTTTAGTATTTCTTCAGAAGGGTTTAAGTGTCAAAGGAAAAAACTTTTAAGTATTTTGAAATTAGAGATGTTGAATTGTTATTTTTTGCACTTGCCTATTCTTTTTGGAAAATCATTCATTTTTTTAAAGAAACCAACTTTCTTATTTAAAAATATTTTTAACCAGTAATGAGATAAATTCTACTTCCTCTTAAGATGCAAATATTAAAATATTTTATAATGCAGTTGTTAAAAACAAACATCTCCAGCCAAAGGTGAATTTTTTGAAGCATTATTATCTAAATTTTTCAACAAACTATTTTCTTATTTTTTATTTTCTTATTTTATTTCTTATTTTTTTAGAATGTACAGATAACAATAACATCTAAGTCATAAAATAAGATAAATTAGCTTCTCATATGCTACTAATCACAGGATGATTAGTGACCTTGAGCAAATGGGAGATGGTGACTCAATTGCATCATTCCTGGGTTCAAGGAGTCTCTGTTTTCAGGATGAGTATATTTGTATTGAAAAGTATACTTAATAATTTTCAATAAGTAGTGGCAGATTAGTTGCACGCTTTGTCTTTGTAGATCTATCTATAGAGAATTCAAACTCTAGTGTCCAGGTATTGCAAATGAAGGAAATATGGATGAGAGTCATGAGGTTGTGCTGACAAGCTATACTAAATGTCTGTCCCATTCTTGTGGAAGAATGCTCGAACATAAATAAAATTTCATCTATTTCCAATGTGAATTAGATATATTAAAAGCAATGTTCGTGTGCTTCTTTATCTTATGAGACTGAGTTAGCTGAACTTTTATTAAAACTACCTTTGTTTAATTGGAGAGAATTCTGAAATGAAAACTTCAAAGTCTTTTCCCAAAAGCTATAATCTATTATCTTCAAGATTCCCAAAATAAAAATCTTTAAATACAACATTATGCATTGGTTGAAATCATTATTATGTCAGAAAAAGTATGGCAGATTAAGAAATGTAGTTTTAAAAGAGACTAAATTAAGTACTTTTATTTTTCTATGAGAAAAACACATAGAGGTGAAGTTTGTTATAATTTAGAGTTTTCTTTTTGGAACATTTTTACTTTAAAGTGTAGAAAGATTATTCCTTAAATATTCTGGAAATTAGAAAAGCAATACAGGAGTACCCGATTCATAGTCAAGCACTGCATGTTCTTATTCTTTTAAAGAAATCAAAATTCAAAACCATTCCTCCTTCTACCACTGTAGCCACTTATTCTTATTTAGATTAATTTGAAAACAATTATTCAGTATTTGTTTCTTTTGGCTAAAGCATTAAAAACTAAATATGATTGTGTGGAGGCTGTTGTTGAGTAAGGATTCATACTCTTTTTGGCTATTCTATTCACTTGTCTTATCTCATTGGCCACAAGGGTGCCATTTAGTAAATTAGTGATCCTGTGCACTGCTTGGTACTCTGGAGTGTTTGACATTAATATTTTAAATTTATTATCATATCCTAAATTTATACTCAGCACTAAATTATTAATTGGCACATCCATTTATACACAAAACTATTGTTTTCTATTTCATGTATTATGGAAATTTCAAATATACAAGTTAAATATGGTGGCTTTGTCCAGGTTTTTAAGATCCACATTAATATTATCAGGCATGTGTTGCCAAACTCCTTAGGATAGGTATAGGAGAAAATGGAACAATGTATAAATTTACCCTTGAAGTCATTGCTATATTTTTTATATCAAGCACCTCTCTCTAGGACTGTAATAAATATTAATGAATAAATATTAGTTGAATATTATATCTCTTTTATCAAACCCATCTATAAAAGCACCTTGTTTTCGAGAACATGAATGTAATTGATTAGAAGATGATTCCTTTAAATATAAATACTACATATATTTTAGTACACTAATTTCAAGGTTCATTAAAATTGGTATATAAAGCAGGATGAAGAAACTGTTTCTTTTTCATTCAGAAAAAAAATAACTCAGAAAATAGGAGGCTTATTTTATGTACAGAATGACATGTTTATTGACTTTGTTTGATTGGTTAAAATTATGCATCTGGAGCAAGAACAGAAGATGACTTAGAATGAGCCAGCTTCCTTGCCATGCTTTGTTAATGAGGCTGAACCACTGCTTGAGTGCCAATCTTCACCAGCTGTACTTTTACTTTCTGTACCTTGTTGAGGCTTGTTTTAATGATGCTTTGGAGGGTTCCAGAACTTAATTTTATATGTTAATGTGACATGCAGCCGTATATGTTACAGAGCTCTAGAGATGCCCATAGTCGAAAATAACTCCTTTCTATTGCCCTCCTGACTCTTACCCTAGGTAATAAAATTTTAACTGCTTCACACCAAGGTATTTCCAAATCATTTTTTAGAGGCGATACAATGTTTTATTTCCATTTCCATATGAGAAATTTGCATACAATTTAAATACCTGGAGGCTATTTAATGGTAAAGGCTATTGGAAATTACCATTTTGAAAGCTTATTATTTATTTATTCTTTGGACATGAGAGTTTAAGGTAGAATGGATGTTTGTAAACTGAAAGAATATGTGGTTCTTTTTGGTTTCCTTAGAATTTTTCTAACAAAGTCTTTTGTCTGTATTTAAATAACATGAATCTCAGAGTGATTTCACACAATTGTATTTAAAGCATTGTAAAAAGAAATATCAATAAATGTTCTCTCTAGAGGTGCATGCATTAAAAACCAAAAGAAAAATGGAATAACTAAAAATTATGAAAAATGTACTAAAGTAACATAAATCTTAGCTTGAATAGACCAAATATAATTTCATGTACTTGTTTTTTCTCTCCATTTCACTGTGATGAGGTGACTCAAAATGTCTTAAGAGCTCTTGAAGGACAAATGCATCTAAGTATGAGGAATAGAATTTGAAAAGTCACCAGATCTCTGTAGTATATTTTCCTCACCCAAGAATATTATATGTATTAAGCATATTATTTCAAGTTTATTCAAAAATTTTTTAGCTGTATTTTTCTAATAAGTTACCAGTTTCTTAATATAATAAAGACAACTGTATTTTTTCAAAATGTGGCATAAGGATTGGAGGTTTTGACCAATTCCTAATATATATGTAAATTATGGAAGTGACAGAACAAAATGTGTCATTTTTAGATCAAAATATAGAATTTTTTTTAAATACCCCAGAATATGGAACATTCTGTTGGTAAATATCTATTGTACACTTCACTTATGTCACACAGTAGTTTTCAACCAACCTTGTAATGATAATAATTCATCAATCTACCATTTTGACTATATTTTCTTAAATGAACTAATAAATGAAAAATTTATTTGCAATGAACTCAGTTTTGTGGTGGAATCTTATGCATAGTAAAATCACTTCCTTTGAGTTTCACCAAAAATAATTTAAATATTCTCATTTTAGTTAGTTGTTTAATGTTATATGGTCAATCATGTATCACATTGACTCAGTATTCATCAGCATAGTTCTTTTCTAAACACCTGTCATTGTGTAGACACAAAGTATCATTCACTCATTCCATCTATTCATTCATCAACATGATAAAACTGTTTAATGCCCACTCAGAATCAGGATCTAGCTCACTTTAGGAGATTATAGATGAATACTAGTTGCTGCCAATCAAGAAGCAGAGAAGTACTAGGAAAGCTAAAAATCTTACATAATGCCTCTATTGTGCTATAGAGTGTAAATTGTATCAGAAGAGGAGTAGATAAAGCTGTTTGTTCAGAGGGAAATTACATTAAATTGGTGTTTCAAGGGAAATATGAAGAGAAAAACCAAACAAGACTATGATAGTCCAACATCGTTAGAATTAAAATCCTTGGTGAAGAAACCAATACGAACAAATGTTTGAAAGCAATGGAGGAAGATAATGCAGAAAATGTGAGTTAAAGTTATACTTAGGAATATTTACATTCTTATTTTTTTGAAAAATTTTTAGTAATAATCTTATTTAATAGAAAAAATATTCAGTACTTTGGTTATAGCCATGTCTACCATAGTCAAAGAAAAGCATTATAGAGTGGAGGAACATTATTTTGAAGGCACTGATAATAACCCAAATGAAAAATAACAGAGCCTTAATTGAGGAAGTGGTAGAGTTAATTATGGAAAAAGAAGAGTTGGATTGTAAACTATTTACATTGCATAATATTTTTTGGTAACTAATTTGTTGTGAAGGTTAGAATCAGGATCTAGTTCACTCCAGGAGTTTGTCCCTTAAGGTTAACATATCCTTAAGGGACAGAGACTATATTAGTGTTAATAACAGGAAAATAAAATGGATCATAACTGAAGGAGGGTAAAGAGATATAATGATTTCCTTTTCAGGACTTTTGAGTTTGAATGACAGTGGAACACAGATAAGTAAATAAAATAAATCTAGCAGAATTAAGAATAAATCCTCAAAATAAATTATACAAGAGAGATATTGGTTTTAATACATTGATGGAAATGAATGGATTAAAAGGAGAGCAATAGAGAAGTTCATGCAGAGGACCTTTGGATATGTCCATATATAAATATAGAGAGGAACAGGAGTGTTGGAGAATATTTCTGGATTTTAGTGCATCAAGAATGATTAAAAACTAAGAGGAAGGCTTTGGGTTGGAGTTTAAGTTGTTTTTAGTGAACCTCTGAACAGATTTTTATTAGAAAGGAGAGCAGATTGCAAGGAGTTCACAATTAGGGAATAGTTGATAAAATTAGGAGAGATTAAGATTTAGGGAATAGAGCTGATGGGTATAGGATATGTAAATTTTCATGGTGATCTGAGTAGATAAGAATAGAAAGCAGCTGGTGGAGCAACTAAAGTCTCTATAACAAGAAGGGAAAACCAAAATTACCAAAAACATTCAAGACAGGTGCTGAAGGTTGGAGACGGTTAGCTCAGAGGCACATGTTGGGCAACTCATCCTCAAAGAGGTAATGACCTGGGAGCTGATTAAAAAAGTAAGAGGAACAGAACAGAAAAAAATGTCTGGTATATGGTATGTGGTAAAGTGAACTTAAAACATAGGTTTGTATGGCTTCAGACCTCTTAACGAAATCTAGACAAGATTATTTGCTGAGAGTGAGGAATACTGGCTGGAAAAAAAAGAGGTTTCATGCAAAAGGAATTTGAATGGCATTTTTTATTAGGAGTCTGAACATCAGTTCAGGGGTGTGGTAATTTCAGTTGTGTTACATGCTTTGAGCTTGATGTGGTTGACTCACCACTTCAGATGTGGTTAATTGCAGCTTACTTTGTTCCAGGCGATGTGGCTACAGCAAAGCAAAGCAAGATCCAGAAGAGGAAAAGATGCATTTTCATAATGGGCACAGTAAGCAGATTGTGAAAAAAAGGGGGGTGGGGGAGGAATTTTATTGTTATTTAGAATTCTTTTTAGGTTAGAGGATTTATAATCACTGGTCGAAAATATTGTTATAAAAGCAAGTCTCTCACATTCTTACAAAGAATATGGGCTTGAGCTTTACTGACTGGCTATAGGCATTAACTGGATGATTTCTTCAATTCTTTAAAGAATGTTCTCATTATAATTATTAAAATAAAAATTTTGGCCTAATATAAAAAAAGCTATTACATTTCAAATCAAATTCCCAGGCTACTTCTAATTCCTTGCAACACACTGTATAGAAATCTATCATTACATAACCACCAGGTTAAATGAATAAAATTTCTCAATTCCTTCTAGCATTATATAGTATGAATTTCTGTGAATAGATCCGATGGCAGCAGCCTTGGTTCAAATTGAAGAGCATTAACTACATTTTTAAAAGAGCATAAAATCAAGTTTTTATAATGAGATTATAAAATTAATCTAAATGAATTTTAATTATAGTATTTTAATATGTTCTTTTTCCTCTAAATAGTACAGCATAAGGTGATTTGTCAGATAAATGGAAAATTTTTTTTTTCTTTGTTTTTGCCACTCTACCATGACTATTACCTGTGGAAAGCATGAGTCCATTTCATAGTCCTATCTCATTTAATATTGTTTATCTTCAAAATGCACTGTTTGGGTGGTATCAGTAGCCTTTAAGGAGATAAACTGAAACTCAAAGAACATAAAGGTTGGGGTAAAGTCATGCAGTGACAGAGGCAGAAGGAGAAGTAGAGCTCTTTTTCTTTTGACTTCTCTACTAAGCTCCTTGTACCATACCACCAGAAGGTTCTTTTAAAATGTGTTTTGAGGGGCTGAGGTTGTAGCTTAGTGGTAGAGCATTTGCCTGGCATGTGCATGGCACTGGGTTCGAGCCTCAGCACCACATAAAAATAAATAAATAAAATGAAGGTATTGTGTTCATCTACAACTAAAATGTCTCTTGAGGACTGGGGTTGTAGCTCAGTGGTAGAGCATTTGCCTAGCATGTGTGAGGGTTAGATTCTCAGCACTGCATATGAATAAAAAAAGAAAATAAAGATCCATAGAACTAAAAAATATTTTTTAAAAGTGTATTTTGAAAAACACAAATTAATAATCTCTGGTGATGTTTTTAAGTGAAACATAGAATAAGCAACCGACAAATAAACTACTAATATTTTGCTGTCCAGATTAATAAACTAATGTTTTTGATATGCCTCCAACCCAACTGTCTGAATATTATCATTGAAAGCTGTATTTATCATCATGTATACATTTCTTGTGTATGTCAACAATCCAGATGTTAAAAATATTTTACAAAGTAACATAGCTATACAAAGGACTCTCATAACTCAAGAGAGGACTTATCCTTGCAGCTCAGCTACTTCAAATTTAAGCCATGTTAGGGTGTTAATAAAATATATACTTTTGCTCATCCATCACAGCTTGTATTTTAATACACATTTTTTTACAGTTAAACTGCCAGGTGTAAGAACCTATATTGATCCACATACCTATGAGGATCCCAATCAAGCTGTCCATGAGTTTGCCAAGGAAATTGAAGCTTCATGTATCACCATTGAAAGAGTTATTGGAGCAGGTATGACAGTGTATGACTCTTACATTTTGCTTGTATTATGGAATGTAATACATCACTGTCCTGCTCTAACAGGTAATGTTTTCAATCTTACATAATTGCTTGCCTTCAAAGTGGTATGTAATTTATCTCATGGTAATGTCACTTTCTGTGTTCTTCATGCTTAACAATCACATCTGGTTTTTTTTCAATCTATTTTTGTATACATATAGTAAATTTGTAATATAGAAAAGTATTCACATAGTTCAGTTTATCTTTTTCCAGCAATTTTTTTCTTTTTAACCAGCTATAACCTTTCCTTTTTTTCTCTTCTCATTAATAGTAAGTTTCACTAGAGTAGACAGGAGAGGAAATAGTAAGTTCTTTTTATGCTGTTGCTTTTAATTTCTTTTTTAACATTTCCATTAAGATTTTTATAGGTGAGACAGATAAAGCTAAAAAATCTTAACATGTTTTATGATCATCTGTGGATGATTTTTCCTAATATACCGATTCTTTCTGTTAATATTCACAATGAAATTTGAACTCCCCTTTTTAAATTTTTTTTTTCTGGTCTATGTCTTAAAACTCTGAGTTATTAGAGTGTTAATAGAATAAGAATTTCAAATAAGCTTTCAAAATTTCTTTGCCATCTTTATCATCAGGTGAATTTGGTGAAGTTTGTAGTGGACGTTTGAAACTACCAGGAAAAAGAGAGCTACCTGTGGCTATCAAAACCCTTAAAGTTGGCTATACAGAAAAACAACGTAGAGATTTCCTGGGTGAAGCAAGTATCATGGGACAGTTTGACCATCCTAACATCATCCATTTAGAAGGTGTTGTGACCAAAAGTAAGTACAACACAAGCAAATATGCAAGTGCAGGTGTATACCACAAATATGTCCAGATGATGATTAAGTTTAGGTTAGAAAGAAACTGACCACAGCAATGCATTAATTTCTGTAATATTAATGTTATTGGTCCCATATTTTGTTAGATTTTTATCAGTTAATCACCAATGAAATTAATACTCATTTATTTTTTTCAAATGTATGCTTTAACCCATTCAATGTCAGAGAAAATATATTCAGATAAAAGAAGCAGTTAAAAAAAACATATTTTTTCTATTGGATTTTTCACTTTTTATACTAATTAAACATTGAAAATTGAAGTTTAATGTTTAACAGGAATCCTCTAACCATAGGTATACTGCCACTCATAAGCAGTTTTGTATAGCCAGATGCATTCTTTCATTCAATTTTTCAAAATTAAGATATTATTAAAGTTCTAAAGAAAGCAATGGCCTCAGAAGATTGGAAAAGTTTCTTGAGACTTAATTTTCTCTTTTTCTTAAAGAAAATAGAATTTCACATTTATTTTATATGTGTGTTAGTATATTGCAAATGAATGTGTTTGTGTAGAATGTCTCCCAGCAAAAGATTTCAATAATTTTTAGTCACTCAATAAAGCATTCATGTGGCCTTATTTTCTTTTAGTCTATTCATTGTTTACCATTCCTACATATTGTGGTTACTTCCTTCACCCCTATCTGTCTAAAGACTACTTACTAAAATCATCAAAAAATTGTGGCAGGGATCATTCTCTAGATTTTTCTTTCAAGAATTTGTTCAACCTCCAGTTTCTATTAATCTATAGTTTCAGATTATATTTGTCATATACATGTACAAATAATGTGTATTTAATAATGTTCTTAACCTACAAAGTAATTTCAGTTGGGTTAATATTCATTTACAACATTTTGATTTCAATATGAAAAATTCTTCAAAGCTTAGATTTGTTTCTTCCTCCAGTTGAATACCTGCCCAAACATTCTTCTTCCCTTAATGGAAACCCAGAGAGTGTACTGATAGTACAAAAATGGCATTCTAAGATATTACTCGACAAAAAAATTAGCTGCTAAGTAAAGGTAGGAGTCTGGGACAAGAAAGAAACAGGCAGAAGACAAGAAGAAAACACTATTTTTGAAATTAATAAAAAAGATATTTGATAATGATTATATCGTGCAATGAATGTGTGGGATTATTCAAAGTAAGAATATAGTGTAAAAACTATGATCATAAGTGCAATAAAATTAAATCAGACATTGAGTATGATTATATTATATTTGAGAGGAAATATCTCAAAAGGATAATAGTATATCAGTGACAGCATGTGGAGCTAGATACTATAAAAACAAGAGTCATACTAAAATAGCCAGTACCCTGGTGTACACCTGTATTCCTACATACTAAGGAAACTGAGGCAGGCGGATTGCCGGAGCCCAGGAGATTGAGGGTAGCCTGGAAAACATAGCAAAGCCCTGTCAAAGGGAGAGATAGAAAGAACATACTGAGAGAGAATCATATTATTTAATATAAAATAGTTTTTAATGATAGTAGTAATAATAATGGTAAGCAGGTATTTGGCAAATTGTTCACCTTTATCTCATCCTTCATGGTCATCAAATTTAACTTCCTAAAAATAATTCTCATTAGGATTTCACAGCACCCAGGATAAACATAAAGCTCTGTGGGCAGTTGATCTACCCTCTATAATAAATTAAGATGGAATGTCTAGAGGAGTGCCAGATGATTGTTACTATCATGTGCTTTAGTTACTTTAGTGTTGCTGTGACCAAAATACCTGTCAAGAACAACTTAAAGAAGGAAATTTTTATTTTGGCTCATGGTTTCAGAGGTTCAGTTCATGGTCCAACAAATCTGTGGTTCTGGGCCTGAGGTGACGCAGAACATCATGGAGGAAGGGTATAGTGAAGGAAAGTAGCTCAGAACACAGCAACAAGAAGAAGAGAGAGAGCTCATCTTAATGACAGACAAAATATAAACTCTAAAAGCTCACCACCAGGGACCTATTTCTTCCATCCAAACCCTACCTGCCTACAGTTACCACCCAGTTAAACCATATCAGTGGTTTAATCCACTGATTATGTTAAAGCTCTCATAACATTATTGTGAAGATGACATGAATTAATACAGATAAAGTTTGTAGTGGACATGTCACAGAGTAAGTACTCAATAAGTATGAAGTTTTTACATATCCATTTATCGATTTTCCTATGCTGAACTCCTCTATATCCATATTTATCATTGCCTCCTTCTCTGAGATAGATTTGCACCATCATGTTCACTGTCATTTTAATTTCTTGAAAATTCTATTCAAACTCTATTAGCTCCATAAGAAAATCACTCATCATGTAGTCCTGAAGTAATCTTTTATTTTTTTGAATATTGTGCTTAATAAGATTTTTTCAGCAGTCTATAATGTTCTCTAATTTGCTACAGAAGTCTTATCAAAGTTTTCATTTAATTTCATCTCTTTTGCAAATATTTTTTAGTCTCCTTTTAACAATGTATGCTCTGTGAAGAGGCAGATAATGACCTAAATATTCATATAAACCTATTTTTCTGAATTTATGCCAATCCTTGATGTTACTTAAACATTTTGGACATCAATGTCACATAAAATGGAGAAAATAATATTTGTCTTAAAGGATTATTATAGAGATTAAATTAAAATGTGTGTTTATATATGTGTGTATATAAAAGCATATGTGTGTGAACAAAATTATGTTTAATTATATAGTCTAAAATTATATATTTTAATATATATGTAAATGTATATTTTAATTAGTGGATGATGTCAAAAAGCTGTTAGAAGTAATACTTATCAGGTACAGACACTTAGACCTGCAATCCCAGTGGCTCTAGAGGCTGAGGTAGGAGAATCTCAAGTTCAAAGCCAGCCTCAGCAATGGCAAGATGCTAAGCTACTCAGTGAGACCCTGTCAGTAAATAAAATACAAAATAGGACTGGGGATGTGGCTCCGTGGTTGAGTGCCCCTGAGTTCAATCCTTGGTACCAAAAATAATAAATACATTAATAAATAAATAGTAAATATTATCCATCTACCTTTTTAACCCCTAATATATTACAGGTCTTCGTTTTTTGTAAGCAAGTACTCACTGAGCTAAACTCTGAAAACCTCTTATAGTAATATAACCAAAATTTTAATATATGCTGTAAAAACCTTTATCTTTAGAAACAAATATCAATATCAAGAAAAGATTACCTCCAAATTCTGTGAATTCTATCATAAAAAAAATTTGTACTGTGGTTGGGTTTCAATTTTCAACCTTTTAGTCAAATATTCTGTTTGATCTTGCAACCCAACATAAGTCTATACATATAAAGAAAGCAAAATATAAATGCTTAAAATATGTCTTTGTTTTTAATTTTCTGACCTACAGGAATTGAAACTGTAATTCCTCTTTTTAAATGTAGTTCTAAATGTTCAACTTAGGAAGTCTTCAACTTGTTTCTAATTTACTATGTTGCAACTCACTTTATTTGTGTCCTTAATTTCATGCTCTCTGATCTGATGCTAATTTATTCAGCAATTATTCTCAACCTGCAGCACACAGATAATGAGACATAAGTGCAACTAAATCTTGTGATTTTCTGATTGAAGCTGAGGTGGGGAGTCTAAAGTAACATTCCTGTGGGTGGTGTCATTGAGAGACTCCAGCTTTCCTCTGTTATTGCCTTACCTGCTGGATCAGGGAGACCCCATTCAGATTCTTCCTGTGATTTATTGGTACGCAGCATACATTATACACACACACACACACACACACACACACACACAAATGCTTATTATATACATACATTTATTTATTTATTTATTCATTCATTCATTCTGAGGGGTTTCGTGACAAATGACATTAAGAACCCAAAGGTCCTGGCTTAATTGACTCATTTGTAATGCAAGACACTGTAGTGTAATATACACAGTGCCAGTTTTTACTATTTAATGAGATTCAAGAAAAAAATAAAAAGGAGAAAAATTTATAATTTTCCCATTGCAGCATGTTTAGCTGCTTAAGATTTCTTTTCCCACCAGTGGAAAATTATCCACTGACTAAAGGAATATTTGTATTAAGTCTTGGAATTATTCATAGTTTTATTTCTTAATTCAGAAGCATGTACCATTCATTCCCTTATAAAAATAAATTTAAACAAAATATTAGAGGAACCATAAAATAATCTCTCTTTGTATGACCTAAGGAAACAATACAGCCAATGACAACTGGTCACTTATATTTCCAAAAAGTTCACTTATTACACACATTGATAATTACATTTCAAATATATTAATTTATCATGTCTTACAAGGTCATATTCTTTTTAAAGTCCCTTTTTATATTAACTGGTGCTATTCCAACAATCTTCAAGCTAATCTTCCTTTTTGGCATTGCCCTACTTTAGTGTACTCCACACATATATTGTCTTTAGATAAATTTAACTAAATCCCTGATCTTCTGTTCTGTTCATTACCAAAAACTGACCAAAATGCGTATACTTTGATACTTAATCTGATATACTTTGTTCCCATTTCCATATTCCATTATTTCCTTCTTCAGCATGCTCTACTGAGTTCTTGTTATGCTTCTTTGAGACACCCTCACTCAGCTTTAGAATGTCCTCTCCTCTTTCTTACTTGACCTCTAGGTTTAATTCCAATGTGACCTTCTCTATGAGATCAATGTCATCTGTCTCCAGTTTTCTTTCAAGCCCGGAGTGTCTGCATGGCAAAGAGTAGACACTCCCTAATGTTGAAGAGCTAAGTGAAGGAAAGCATCTTAATTCTACACAAAGCACACGCTTCGTAATGCAAGCTATAGAGGCCAGAGGTTCCTAGGTCCTGAAACCAGTGCCCAACATGTGCAGAGGCTTTATGTACTTGTTGAATAAATGCATTCTTAGCCAGAGGCAATCTTAACAGTGCCAGCAGCGTTTCTCTGCACTTTGTCACACTGTACATTATATTGAAGTTCTATCTGCACATTTTATCACCCTTAATATACAATGAGTTCCTTGAAACTGACAGGTTTATAGTCCACTTTGTATCTGTCACAGGGATAAACACAATAGGTAATTTTAAAAAAAGACATAAATGAGGGAGTTTCACCTTTATGTATAAGTAAAAAGAACCAATAAAATATAAATACACAAGTGAACAGAAATGTAGCAGAATAGAAAAAAGAGAATGAGGGAAAGGAGGGAGAATGGGAGGGAAAAGAGATAATTGTGAAAGGAAATCAAATTCCACTCATGTATCATTTTGTAGAGATGAACACGATTACTATGTATAACTATAAAGCTCTAATTTTAAAAATTTTTAAAAAGACCAATGAAATAAATTGAGTGAACGTATAAATTACAGTTAAACATTTAAAACTACTTAGGATATTATGATTTATATTCTAGTTTTAAAGCCTTTATTCTATAAAGCCAGGGGCTTTAAGAAATAAATAAAAATTCATAGGAAGAAAATTCTCTGGGAATCTTTTTACAGGATCTTGTATATATCAATTGTTTATACAATTAGTCATTAGCATTGCTTTAAGAATTGTCTAAGCTTTGTGATCTTGATATGTTATCTTTTAATTTGTACCACAATGCTATGTGATAAACACTATTTATTCTCATTTTATTCATTATAAAAATAGTTTAATACTTTATCCAATATTACAACACTAGCAAGGGATAATGCCAGATTTTAAAATAGCTCTATATAGCTCCAAAACACAAGCTCTTAAACAGTGTATAAAACCAAAGTAATATTTCATCATTCTGTGTACACTAGATAAGAAACATGCATTTATTAAAAAATACTAATTAATCACTTAATGTATGTCTATCCCTACTAAACAGCAGGGATCCATCAGAGATTATACATCTGTATTCCTGCCTTTATAGAGCTTAATTTGGGTAACTGAAACAGAAACTTGGTAAACAAATGCACTTAAAATATATGTGCAAATGGAGAAAGTCCAGCTGGGTAAGAGTTAAAGCTCTCATAACCCAATCATTTTACCTTAAGCCTTCTTGCACTGTCTCACACATGAGCTTTTGTGAGATACCTAATATCTATACCATAGCAGGACTTCCAAGAAAGAAGTTGTCATTTAGGGGGATGTTCAAGGAAGCAAGGTTATAACTGATAATGCGTAGTTTGGTTTATGGACATACTAATCCTGAGGTACCTATTATCATGTAACTATAGATATTGTATAGGAAGTTGGATTTCCTTTTAGTTCTGATAATAAAAATGAAAATGTTTAAAATACAAGTATATTTGAATTTTACATTGCACAAAATCAGATTTTATGAATCTGTGATACATTAATAATGGGAATAAGTTTAAAATCAAGTGCAAACAGAAGCCAGCTCATTAATTGGTATTGGGTTTTCTTTGTTATGGCATATACAGGGGCTTAATAAGTACACATAAAATAATAGGGGAGATTTGTGAGATTTCTTTCTGATAGAATCTAAATCTATAGGAATAAAAATTTGATGATAGGTCATCTATATAGATGACTCATAGGTCATCTATAAATCATAAATAATTAGTAAATAAAATCTTATATTTCAAAGACATTTTCATTATTAATAAGATAAAATCTTATCAAATCTTCAGATTTGATAGTCTCTAGATTCTCTACTTCTTTGGAAAAAATAATTTAAAATAATGATGAAATCCATATTTACTCTACAATTATTATCTATCTCCACAAATGTCAGGAAAATTCGAATTCCCTTTTAATGTGAAAAAAAAATCAATTGAGAAAGCTTGTGTGAATGTAAATAATCTGAAATGAAAGGAAGTTTTCAAAAGCTTGGAATTTATACTTAGAGACATTTTGTATTTTTCTGCTCCTTCCCCAGATAGGGTTTGATTTTACTGTATTTCCCCAAATTAGAATTATATAAATGTATAAATGATTTGCTTTAACATGTTAACCACCCAAATCAGGACCACAGTATATTAAGATATCTAAGTACATTTCTAAATTCAAAATACCCCTTGGGTTTTCATTGTTGCTTATTATTTTGTTTGTTTCTTATTTACTAAGTATGATCATATACTTTCACAGGTACATGACCCTATTTTATGGTTGACTATTAATAATTGGTTCATCCTATATGTGTTATTCCAAGGAATTTCACTTAAGGAAAAAAATGAAAATAATTCCAAAAAGTAGCAAGTGTTAGTATACCAAATGGAATACAGCCCGAATAGGATGGTAGAAGGAAATAAAACTATAGGCATACAATTATAGTCACAGGCCTACATTTAATCCTTTACAAGTCTTATAAAGTATTTCTAAGAGAAAACCAGTGACATTGTTTTCTAGGAATTAGGATGCTCCTACATGAAATGTTCTCTGGTAGCCTAAGTGATGTCATGTGTTTAATGATGAACTAATGGTTTCAGAAAAGCAGAGAGTATAAATGCAAATAAAATAAGTCATGATTTAACTCTAACTCTTGTGATGTAGTCTTGGTTAGTGTTTCTAAAAACTGAATATGACTCTGGGGATATTGTTAAATTGCAGAATCTATTTCAATTGATCCCATCAGTGAGGTAGAGTTTACATTTCTAACAAGCTCCCAGGCCATGCTTCTGCTGTACGTCAAGAGCAAGAGTTAGATCAATGTTTCCCAAAGTTTACTTGGCATAATCTTTAGATATCAGATGAAAAAGAGTTACTTCACCAGGAGTGGCATATTCTCTCCTTTCTTAGAAATTTGTAAAAGATGTTAGCACCAAAATAGTAAACAGTAAGGAAACAAATTATTTTTTTATTGTGGGAAGAAAACACACAACATGAGATCTATCCTCTTAAGAAAAAATTAAGTTTAGAATACAGTATTGATAATTTTAAGCACAGTGTTATACAGCATACCTCTATAACTTTTGTCTTGCAGATCTGTAACTTTATAGTCATTGATAGCAACTCCCTACTTCCCTGCCTCCCCTGCCCCAAACCTTTCTGCTCTCTGCTTCTATGGATTTAACTATTTTAGATAGATAAAAATGAAATCCAAAATCACTTCACAATAACCTGCTTGCAGCATATGTATGTAAAGATCATATGTAAGAATAGAACACTGAGAGAAGCTGCTGGCAGTGGTTAAATAGCTTGGTATGGCATAGTTATAATTACCAAGTTTGAATTAACACGACAAGTATTGGTGA
Source organism: Callospermophilus lateralis (assembly GCF_048772815.1). NCBI lineage: Eukaryota > Metazoa > Chordata > Mammalia > Rodentia > Sciuridae > Callospermophilus > Callospermophilus lateralis. The sequence continues at coordinate 49,107,405 of NC_135312.1, read as the reverse complement.
GATTTTAAAATTAAATTTAAAACTTGAAGAAAATATTTCAAAAGGACATCATATCATGGAAGAAAGGAGAGTAGCCATATATTCCCAGTTTGCTTTTTATATGACTTTCTCTAGTCAAGTAATATATTGAACCTTTCTGAGACTCACTCACTTTCTCTGAAAAATGTCTGTTGTAAAATCATGGTTTTAGAATTTTAATAACAATTAATAATATCATTGTGCCTTGCAGATAGGCACTCAATAAATTGATAAATAGGAGTTCTTTTATGATTACCAACATAAAAGGTGAATTCCACAAATAATGTGTTTCTGCTTCATAGACTCCACCTGGGTTGGGTCCTCAGTAAATAATATAAAGTAATATAAAACCTCTACTCTGTGATTAAAATCATGTTTTGACATGCTTTATGAGCTCTTTTCATATGGATTTTTGATAATATGCTTTCAAAATTATTGGCAGATCTACTCTTTGTCTGTACTTCAAGCTGGATAATGGAAAATGATTTATACAGTTTTATTGAATTTACAAGGGTTAGAGTAGCCACGTTAATTATCGCTATGTCATTCTCGAAGGCTAGCAGGAACTGAAACAAAACATAAGCCAAACTAAATGTAATTAGCATTAAAATGACTCAAGCATGAAAAATAATCGAATGGGTCCTGGAGTGTTATTCTCAACAACAAAAAAAGATCCTACTTGTTTGCAAACATTCATTTTAATTACCTTTCCCTCATCATTTGAAATTAGAGAGATATTTTAGGTCCCTCTCATATTTCTCAATAACATTTTCTTAACATTATGATGTATGGTGTCATATATAATTAATCTAACTTTTAAAACTAGATGATAGCAGCTGAAAATTCTCACAGGATGAGTACAAGGTATCCACCTCACTAAAACATAATCATTTGTTCTTTCTAACTGTATGTTATTCAGTGTTACTGTTTTCTGATTAGAACAGTCTCTTTTTAGAGTACAAATTCTATCTTCCAAATTCAGTGAATTCTATGTTGAATTTAAAATACAATGCTACTTGAGAAAAGTACTTTTACATAGAATTTCTATCCAAATCCTTCTTCCTAGACCTTGGGTTAGCAGCAGTAAATATAGTCGGTCTTCTGCATGTTGCGCATCCACAGATTCAACCAATTACAGATAAAATATATTCAAGAAAAAACCCATTTCTGCAGTGAACACGTACAGACTTTTCTTTCTTACCTTTATTCCCTAAACAATACAACAATGATTTATTTATCGTTTGCATTGCATTAGGTACTATAAGTAATCTAGAGATGATTTAAAGCATAAAGGGGATGTTCATAGACTACATGTAAATACTATGTAATTTTATATAAGGTGTATTTGCAGATTTGGGGATCCATGGGAGTCCTGAGGGATAGTTTTCTTTACTATGGACCCATAACTGTCAGAAGGTAGTCTAAATGTGAGAAGATAGAAAGAAAGAAGAAATTCTAAGAGAGATAAAAGAAAGTATTGTAAGTAGATATATAGGGAAAGCAAGGCGTGGGGTAAAGCAGATAACGATAGACATAGTGTTTTGACTTTATAGTCAGGAAAGTTGCTAGGAGGTGACAAGGAGGGAAAGCTAGGACTGTATTCTCAGGAAACAAGGGTCTCCTCAGTGGATTTCTGTAATGAGGAGAGAGATCTAGCAGTGTGAGAGTGAAGGAGCCATGCAGGGCTTCCTGGAAACACAGGTTGATTCCACAAAATGTATGCCTCCTTCTAGATAGATCAGAGCTGATGTGTAGCAGAACCACACTTTTTTTTTTTAGCTCTGTTAGCTCTGAATTTTTTTGGAATACTTCCACACTGTTGGTAAGAAGCTCTTGTCAGAGACAGTATGTGTTCCTTTTCTGTGAATACTCAGATACATTCTGGGTATATCTGAATTTCTGAATTAAAGAAGGACTCTCAGAAATAGCAATAGCAGGGTGTTCCAGGACACTCCAGCTTTTATGGCTGGTGTAAATTTTGATAGGCACCTGTGTCAAAACCGTGTGTCTATTACCTCTAAGAGGAGCATATTAATTGGGGACACTTAAAAAGGCTTGAGTCTCAAATGGGACACTTAAAAAGGCTTAATTAAGTCTCAAATGGGCTCTGAGATACAATGATAGGACCAAAAGGACCCAAGGTATAATTTTGACTTTGTTAGATATGCCTGAGATCCTATTAAATGGGTGTAGCAATATCATTAAAAACAAACATTAATGGGAAACATTTCTCTCTTCATGATCATAGATTAGAATTATACAATTATAATTATTTTTTGTCATCTGATTTGCAAATACAGTATAAATCATTCATTTCTCTTTTTTTTTCCTACTGTAGTATTGCATTTCAGTCTAGTTTTAAAATCAATATACTTTACCTTATTTCCTGTCACTTCCTGCTTTAAGAAAAGAAAAAGCCCAGGGCTCTGGCCATGTTTGAACCTGATGAGCTCTCTTATACTGAGATGCCTGGGCACATGATGCCTCTGTAATTGGATCTCAACAGTTATTAATAGCTGCCTTCCTCCCTCTTCAGGGTCAGATCCAGTGGCAGATCCCATGAACATATGCAATGTGCTACCTAATATAGGCATCTACAGACTTGTCCAATGGACTATTTTAGACAAACTTTTATATAAGTTTTATATACTTTAAAGGGTATGAAGGAAATAAGTCTACCTTTGAAATAAACTGTAAAAATCCATTAAAAGAACATTGCCTTTAAAGTATTTAAAAAGCAGATAATTAAGTGAGAAAATTAGAGTGTCCTATCTTATTATTCTAAATCATGGGTTTTAAGTGATCTTGAAATGAAAAAAAAAAATTCTTCCTAGATATTGCTTTTTCATATGTAATTCTCAAACATTTTATATCTTTATTTGCACTTTTGAATAACTTCAGTATGTGTAAATATGCAAGCTCTAATTCTATGTCTTGAATAGTCAGTTTTCAAGAAAAAACAGATACCTATCTGGAGATTGTCATTAAGTTAATTATAATGCATTTCATAATTGTATAGAATGTGTTTCCTTTCATAATATAAAAAGGAAAATAATGACCTTCCAAGTTAGTAATTTTGTTGTCAAGAAATTTCTTTTCCTTAACTCCAAATTGTTTAAGTTAATGCTTAAATTTTATGTAGTGTGTTTTTATTATAGAACAAAGGGGTCTATATTAAAATATACTGAGATTAATGTGAAATGTTAAAACTTACAACCTTTTTAAAGATATTTCCTCGTATAGTAAGTATTTTTTTGTCTTGTATTTTTCATCTTGTATTTCAGACATATTATGCACAAGGTGTCACAATTTTATAGAGGATAAAATATGATTTCTTCTACCTTTTTATATCTAACAAGGACATTAACCCATAGATATGAAGTTGATAAAATTTATAACATGACAATATTACCACTTACCTAGCAAATTTTTAGAGATAGGAACTATTCTAATGTCCTAGATAACCATAAGATTCAGTAAATACTTACTACAACCCTTTGAGGTAGATGCCATTTTATTCTCATTTTGTAGATGAGAAAACTGAAGCATGAAGATAATTGGTTTCACCAATTTTACATGATAATGAGTGCATTAGTTAGATTTGTTCAGAGAAAAAAATAAATAGCATATGTGTATAGTTATATGAGGGGGGATCTAGGAGCAAAATTGGTTCTTGCAATTCCAGTTACTGAGGAGGCTCATGACAGGGTGTCTACAAGGTGAAGACCCTAAGAAACTGGAAGCTTGACTCAGTTTAAGTCAGAAGGCCTTAGAACCAGGAAAGCAGGTGACATACCTCCCACTCTGATGCTAAATGCCTGAGAAACCCAAGGGAAGGAGGAGCTGTTAGCAATAAGTCCTGGAGTCCAATGGCTGTTGAGCCTCAAGTTCTGATTTCGAAGGCAGAAGAAAAAAAGGTCCAGCCCCATTATTTGAAAAAAGACCAATTTACCTTTTGCATGTGTTCTCTTTGGGATTGTTGACCAGTTGGATATAACACACAGAGGGCAGATCCTTTTCACAGATTAGACTCATGCACTAATTTTCTCTGGGAACCCCCTAATAGACATTCCAAAAATAATGTTTTATCTAGGTTGCTAGGTATTCCTTAATTGAGTCAAGTTGAAACCTAAAATCAACCATCATTGTGGGTGATTGTTTTGAAAGGAAAAACCAAGTAGTATGGCTCTGGAGTGTATAGCTAACCTCTAGGCTACTTTTCTATATCAGACCCAAAGAAGGAAAACCAGTTCCATCAGAAATTATGATTTCTAAGGAAATTTTCACTTAGAAAGACTAGCACTGTGAAGAATGAAAACACTAGGGTTGATAGAAATAGTAAGTGTGGTGAAGAGGGGAAAGGGAAGTAGCTATAAAAAAGGAGTTGCAAGAACATAGAATTCGGAAAAGTACAACATATATTCAAGGCATCATAAAGAGGGCAGTTTGACAAGATAAGAAGGGTTTTTTTGATAATTCTTAGAAAGATGAATATGTTCAAGGTGCTTGCTGGATATTATTTGATATATCATTACCAACATTAAAATAAACTCATTTTCTACACAAATAGGTTTGATATTCACAATTGTGTGTTTATCTTAAATGTCAATCTGTTACTAACATTATGACCCCTTTTTTCATTCACCCAACTGAGTAAGCTATTATCCTGTCAAGCATTCACTTGTGACTCAAAGTGGAACATTTTTAAAATGAATGAGTATATATATATGCATATATATATATATATATATATATATATATATATAAAATTTGGACACTAATGAAAACTTCAGATAGACTTTTCCTACTTAAGAATGCAAAATCAAAGTGAAGTATTCCTGATCACAGTGCATATCACTGTCTTTTTCAGGTAAACCAGTGATGATAGTGACAGAATATATGGAGAATGGTTCTTTAGATACATTTTTAAAGGTAAGATTTGGAACTAAGTTAGTTATTCACGGTGTTATTTATATATCAATCATGTCATTGAAGTTGAAACTGAGAAAACTTACATTTAAAAAGTTTTAAATGGATAGAAATATGTGGAGCCAGAATAACTATACTCCAGAATTAACTGTGGTTTGAAAAATGTGCTTTTGAGAAAATAAGTCCTTTGTAGTTTTCTTTAGGCATATGTTGATTAGACCAAGAAAAAAAATAAGGAAACTGAGATTGAAAAAAAGAAGAAAAGAAGGGATATAAGAAATGAAGGGAAGGGAAGAAAAGAAACAAAGGAAAAAATAAACTTAACAAATACTCAACTTTTGGAAGTGTATATTATCAAGGCGAGCAAGGAGAAATGTCTGAAGTGTCCCTGCAGTCCGTAAGGAAGGCATCTGTGGGAATCTATAAGCGTTCATAACCCACATGAGGACCAGTCACTGAGTCATTGTTTTCACTAGCAGAAAAGTATGTGGTAGGAGAGAATAGTCGATATTGTCAGATCTTCAGATCCAGTTTCAGGAAAATATTTTTATGTGTACTTCCCCAAATTTTAAATATTGACATTTCATTTTTATCAGTAAATAAAATATGCTTGTGTCTGACACTGAAACACACTTAGAGGTCTGATTAAACCCATAGTCTAGCAGTAAGTCACACTATTTCTTATTTCAAAATCACCATCAGTTGGGCCTTATAAATCTGTGCAACTTCATTAAATTCAGTGCCTTTAACAAAAACAACAAATTTCCAAGAATTGCTAACATTTTCTATTAGCAGTCATCCTTCTCCCTATCTGCTAAGATACTCCCTTATCTACTCTGACCACTTTATCTTTACCTCAGTTTCTCTGTACAGCTAGTTTCTTTTAAATTGCCTAAAATATATTCCTTGTTACCCAAGGCAAGTACTAGATTGGAGTAATGAACAAACTCCTTGAATAACTGATAATAAAGGGATTACAATTCAGAAAAGGTCAACAAAATTAGATTTTGACAAGAGCTTTCAAAGCCTTTATCTTTTTTGACCAGATCAACATTAAAAGTTAACCAAATATTTTCTAGTATTTTCTATTCTCCTTCAGATAGATATTGCATATAAATTTTGATGGAAGGTAATATTAATTGGAAGATTGAAGGAAGATCCTTTCAGTTTTCCTTCTTTGAAGGGTATTGCTTCACTAATATTTCTACACTGTCTTTACAGAAAAACGACGGGCAGTTCACTGTGATTCAGCTTGTTGGCATGCTGAGAGGCATCGCTGCCGGAATGAAGTACCTTTCTGACATGGGCTACGTGCATAGAGACCTTGCTGCTAGAAACATCTTAATCAACAGTAACCTTGTGTGCAAAGTGTCTGACTTTGGACTTTCCAGGGTACTGGAAGATGATCCTGAGGCAGCCTACACCACAAGGGTAAGATCTAACAGAATGCATTTCTGACACACTAGACTAGAGATATTTAATTTTTAAAGATTTTAAAGGAAATTGCAAAAAGGGCATTCCTCTAACAAAGTCAGGAGAAGTCAGAGATATCATGATAGAAAGAGAAAAAGAGAGAGAGGGCAAGAAAGAATCGAAAGCTCAGTTCTCTTTTTACATATCACCAAATTCAAATATTAAATACTGGTAAGGAAAGCATTCACCTTCTGAATCTTAATTATTTATTTTTTTCTGACTATACTAAAATAGAACATCTGAGTTAAGAATGGATGTAGCAACATAAAATCATATAAATTTTTAAATCCAAGGCAGTTAAAGGTAGAATCTCCTACATTAAAAGAAACAGTAAAAGAAAGTATATATGTATACACACATAATGATGATGTAAACATGTATAGCATCACAGAGTGTCCTCAATTACAAAATAAATACAGAAATATCTGGACCTTACCTTTTCAGAATTTATGTCATTGGGGAAAAAAGTTATTCTTTCGGGAAGTTTTGAGTTACTGGAGTTATTGCAGTGCCTCATTACTTTTCTTACATACTCATGGCAAGCTTTCATCTATAGGAAATTGGTCACCAACACGTATTTTCATACTTAGCAAAATTCACCACTCTTTTCAGGAGCAAAAGTAATTGCTTTGTGAACTGATACGGCATATGGTTGACACTTCTTCCTATGTAAAACTGTTGACATTGCTGCAAAGAAATTTTTTGGGTCATCTATGATATTGGATTTATTAAGTCTGAAACTCTTACAATAAATAATATTTGTGTAATTTGAAATCTTTTCAGTGTTATTGAGTTAGATATTCTCGATGTCTAAACTCCTTATGAAGACAGGGATTTATTGTACATCTTTTCACCGTCCAATTTGGTTAGTTTTTGTTTGAATGTAGAGTAACAATTTTACCATCTCTCATTCTCAAATCCATTTAAAGGTGCTACATATGTTCTTAAACATCATAAATTTATAATTATAATCTAAACATAAGTTCTTTATTACATTATAGGATTGTTTTGTTTTGTTTTTATATTGTTGTATTGTGACTTATGGTTATTTGGGGATTTGTACTGTGCTGAAGGGCAAGAGTAATTTATCTAAGCAAATGAAGGTTTCCAAAGTTCAGCTTAATAAATCAATAAATTAATTGATGAGTTATCCCTGCTCTTCTAGACCTAAGTAGCACTGTCACTATTTGCATTAAATGAAGCTTCAATTAAGAATCCTCCTGGGATTATAGTTACACTTAATAAACTTGACCTGAGCAAGATTGAGGTTATAGAAAAGTCTACTGCCAGTGTGATTGTTGTGTTAGTTAAATGCAAAAAGCGGATTTTTCAAGGTCTGTGTCAGTATGTTATGCTGCAGAGTTGGGAGTCAGAGACAGAAATCGTGAAATTCTTAAGACTTACTCCTCTGAAATGGAGTGTGGTAGCATTTTATGGAAAAATCTATATACTGAGAGATGAGTAGATAAGGGACTGTTGGAAAATATGCTGACCTCTATCATAGTAAGAGGATCAGAAGAAAAAATATGGGCTGAAATTCAACATAATTAACATATTTCAATTCTAGGAGTCACTTTAATCACACAGTGTAGAATATTACATCCCTGTGAGTAGACAGGTTTCATGGTATGAGCTTGCCTTTATTCTTAATTAACAAGAAGTTTAAAGTAAGTTCTTTTTTTTTTAAATGGATAGATAAAGAAAGATCAAGATTATTACATATTATATAGAGTTTGCATATAAATATCTAGAGTTTATATATAATGGTTAGATAAATTATATGTATGTATATATATATAAATATATACTCTATAAATATATACACATTTAATTGTATATTAACTATATAATCTATGGTTATATAGGTTTTCCTGCTTTTAAGGAGAAAAAAAAATCATGATGAAGGAGGCAGGATATAAAATTATTTTTTTCTACTATCTACAAAACCCAAATTCTTATTGTGGTGAGATTTTTCCCAGTATTCTAAGTTTAACAATTTTTTAATTTGGTAATTAAACAAGATACCCATTTCTGTGGTTAGATAGTTAACCAATAAAATATAAAAATGTGTCATCAAAAAAAAGGGAAATATATCAAGTCTAAAAAACATAAAATGATGTTGAAGTAAAGTATAACCTAAGTTTTTAACACATGAAAATTTCCAGCTTCTCTTATTAAACTTCTCAGGGTTGCATTTGGCAGCCTAGACTTTATACTCTAAATTTGTGTATTTAAAAAAAAAAAAAAAAGCATGCAGAGAATTGGAGTCCACTGCTCTACGTTAGAAGTCCTGAGAGTGTACCTTATTGATTTGCTTGACTGCCTGCTTTCCCCTACTTAGAGCTGCCATCCTGAGGACTGTAATTGAGATGTGGGTCCTGTGTGTGTTCCAGGAGTCAAACAGAATTTAAACTAGAAACCTTCCGGACAGCCAATTAGTAGTTAGTCTACAAATGCTTATGGACTGGGAGATGGGAAAAGAGACTGCGTGCTGTCAAACAGATTCACTTAAAAATGCTACATCTCTTTCTAGATCTTTTCAGTGAGGCAGCAATATCCCTAGACACATTTGAGGTATGTGAGGATTTTAAAAATTCTTTTTTAAATTTAGGGAGGCAAAATTCCAATCAGATGGACTGCCCCAGAAGCAATAGCTTTTCGAAAGTTCACCTCTGCCAGTGATGTCTGGAGTTATGGAATCGTAATGTGGGAAGTTGTCTCTTATGGAGAGAGACCCTACTGGGAGATGACCAATCAGGATGTGAGTATGGAACTACTTTTTCTCACTCAAGTTGAGAATGAAATGCTTTGTTCTCTGAGTCTGGACACTTACATTGTTTTTCATTTCTAGAAATGACAGTTGCTTGAAATATATGAAATTCTTTGCTTACCCTGTGATCTATTTTGTTGTTGTTGAAATAGCCTTTATGCAGAAGCTGAAAATATGTTATTACAAAGGAACATAAGTTACAGTTATATAAAACTCAGTGTGTTGCCAGATTGTCTTAGCTGCATTATAGTGATATGTCTTTCAGATTATGTCAAAATCATTCTCAAAGATGTAGAAAAGAGCCATCAACAAATGAATACTGACAAGCAAATTTTTATGATTTGCATTTGATAAAGGAGGCTAATAATCTAAACCAAAAGTAAATAGTAAATGTTCCTAGAAGATAAAAAGAAATAGTCTACATTTCTTTACATTACAAAATGTAAAAGATTTGTATTATGTATTTAATTTGATGAAAAAAAAACAGATTCTTTCCCCACAATGGAATAACTATCCATGCAAATAATAACAGAATCCTTATAGTAAAGAAACCATAAAAGAATCTTCTATTCATTTCAGAATGTTTATGATATGATACCTGGAACATAACTCCTTGCTCTTTGCTTTTAAATTTTTCTACTGTTCAAAATATTCATTTCCATTTTGGATCATATTGAAAATTGATATTTTTCCCTGAATATTGACATGTTTCTCTATAACAATAGTTTTACAGGCAGTTAGCTAGAATAGGGCAAGCCCTTATTATGTGTCATATATTGTCTTAAGTGCTTTATCAACAAATCGTTGATTGTGTCTTTCTAAAACCTGGATATTGAACTATCTCAACCCAATATTTGAAACATTCATATTTTTCTTCCAAATATTTCTTTCATTCATACTCTGTAACATCTTCCTTTCCCATGCATGCCCTCAGGAACTGAGAGAAGATAATGTAGCTCTCCTGCTGAATTTTATTGAAATAAAAATGTCTTGCCAGTAATTAACTTTCACTTTTCAAAATAAAAATTCAACTACTGTCTAAATTAAAGTCAATCTCATATTCATTTCAAAGTGTTTCCCACAGTTCCAGGGCCAGCCTGACCAAGTCATGTAAACTGGGGATGAATGATCAAATCTTTGTTCCTTTGTTTCTTTGTTTCCAAAGACTATGGCAGGATTCTTCAGGATTGGTCTGAGTGGAGAGGTAGGAAAGAAGGGACAAAATTATGTCATAAATTGGGGCTGTTGAGGCTTCTTGTGGAGAAAACATTGAGTCATGAGATCTCAAGTGAGCTACTTGTCTGAGCTTTTCCAGGACTCTTGATTGAAGGTCCCTGCTAGCCCCTAGAACAGGAGCGTGTGCTCCAACCCACTACCTAGATCTTTTTGTGCTTGCTCCCAGTTCCACACCTCATATTGTCTTATTGCACCAATCATATATTAGGTACTAGCAAGGAACATACTTTCACATATTTACATATTCAGTTGGATGCTCTCTTTATGGTCCTTCTTTGGGTATTGGTATCACAGACTATTCCAACCATTTTGCCTTCTCCAAAATTCCCCAGGTGAGATGTCTAGGTCATACACGCGTTTTCTCAAAAATTATTTCATAGCATTCTTCTCTGGTAGCAGCAATAAATCAGGTTGATGGATTTCTGACTTTCAGCAAACATACAGCAAGAGAGCTAATCTCCACTTCAACTAGGATGGTATAGCTGTTTTCCTTTGTGACCCATTCACTTGGCTTGGGAAGGGCAGTGCTTAGTTGTGTTTCTCTACATCTGAAAGGACATATCAGTGTTATGATTTAAGGGACAGGACTGTGGTCAAAGTTATTATTTGGTTATCATTATATTTATTTATATTTATACTTATAATGCCCCTTAAAGTTTAGAGAAGTTAAACGACTTTCGGAAGGTCACAAAAAATAATAAAAGTTATACTAGAAATTTCGACCTAGTACTGTATTAAAAACAAAAATCTAACCACCAAGTCTCCTTTCAATCCTATTATTGCCTTTAATTTTTATGGAAGTTTTTCATTTTTGTTCAGCTAGCAAGCCTTCATATGGTGGTCCCACCCATGTGTCTATTTCACTCAAAGGAAACATGTATCCCTTATTTCCCTAGTTAATTCCTACTCACACTTGAAATGCTTGGAGTTCTGATTCTGCCACTCAGAATCAACCATGCAGTAGATCATCCCCATTTTTGGCAATTATGTCTAATATAGCTATATCAGTCACAGATAAAATTACAGACAAAAGTAGATTATGTTGTTGGGTGAATATTCTTTCATGCTTTTGCTGGTATTGTCTAAGTTTCCTTATGCTTTTTTACTGCTAGTTGATAGGTAGTCATACACTTTCACTATCCTACATCTCTCTCATCTTCCTCCTGAGACCAGCACATAGCCCCTCATTTGCCAATGACCAAAGTACAAGAAGGAGTTCAATTGCACTTCAGCTAGCAATGTGTCTTTTAAAATCCCCTTGGCCATTCCCATAAACAGAGTGCTGGGTCAATGACACTGCTCATTGTGGAGCACTATTTCTGCATGGAGAAGGACATAGGAACAGGGAGATTGTGTAGGGTGATGAGGAATTTGTCTTCAATCCTTCACACCTCCTTTCATTTCATAGGTTTCCTGTTGGAATCTATATCTTGTGTAATAATTTCCAGTTTTTCTATCCCACGTCTATTTTTCAAAATTTATTTATTTAATGCTCAATAGCATTTTGGGCATGGAATTATCATCAAATCCACTCTCTTAAATACTTTTCTTTGGCTTTTATTGTTCCTTTTAAATTTTTTCCCCTGATTCAACCATTTGAGTGCCTTGATACTTTTTAATATTACATAATTTCAACATATTCAGGAAAATGAGAGGGAACGGCGTTGTAAGATTTTTAGGAAACTACAAGAATAAAAACTAATATTTTAGTTTTGACCAGGTTTTCCAAGAATTAGATGAAATTTTCAAAAGATGATCCTATAAATTATAGGTCATTCTAAAATAGTTTTGTTTAGTATAAAATATAATAAATGGCTGGCTTTCCTCAGCAAACTCATAGTCATCAGTAGCACTTGATTTCTAGATATAATACCAAGTGTGACATGCCCCACGTTCTATCCAAATTTATATCCAAGAAACATGAGGGATCAACTGTATTTGAAAATCATGATTACTGACTATTTTTCTTGGGAAAAATTCTCAGAGAGCAAAGTTGAAGTACTGATCTGACAGTTTCAAATGATATATCCCATGATGTATACATTGTAAATACTATCTGATCTAAAAAGGGCTTTGCCACCATGAAAATTTACATTACCAACTCATACAGTATAATCTAAATCTCACAGGGGAGACCTTCCTCTGTGCCAGGGGAACAAAACACAGCAGTAGGTTGCTTTTGATTTAGGATTGTTGCTACTATTGTAGAGAAAAACTGTAACCAAAAAAAAAAAAAAAAAACTTGAATGACTAGGATGATTTTAGGTAAATACCAGACCATGAACTCTGATTCAATCTCAGGAAGCTAAGTTAACTTCCCATAGGCAGTATAAGCCTATTTATTAATATCAAACAACCTAAAGGTCAGTGTTTTTCAGAATCAGAAATAAAAACCAAGTTAAATATTTTTATTGCATTGCATTTTTACATTTAGAGACAGTGTCTTTCATTTCATTTATTGAGGAATGTATCAATCCATAAATTCAACTAAAAATAAATTCCAAATGTTCTCAAACTTATTTAAGTAATCATTTTTCAGTCTTCCTGTTTAAATTATTTTTTTCATTTTTAAAGGAAATTAGTTTTCTGTACTTTCATTTTCCTACAAATTTTAATCCAGCATTTTTCTTACTACTTTTGTTGGTATAGATTTTACTTATAAGGTATTGAGAATATTTGACTCCAAAAGTTATAAATCGACTTAAATACTTTGCATGGTATATGATTTTCTATGTGTGTATATATATGTCAAATCAGAAAACATGCATATGTATATATGAAAGATCTAAATATGTTCCTACAGTGCCATATATGTGTATATACATATACATATGGTATAAAAATTTAAGAAATATATTGTTTATTACAGATATAGCACATATACTTATTAAATTACTGGAATAATTTGTGGTAAAATAGACAGCATATTATAATTAAATTAGAAATATGTGAATTTAATTTCTATCCACATTATGTAATTCACTAAAGATTTGACAGCAAGCAAATTTTTCTACTTCTTAGCCTCAGTATCGTTTTTTTCTATGAGAATGATGGATCAAAGAATATTGATTTTCCTAGATAATGTTGGTCTTCTAAGTATAGTACTGTCTCTAGCTGTAAATATTTTGGAAACTGGTATCCTCCTGATAGTTCTAACCCCTTTTCAAAAAATGACACATAAAAAATACCAATGCTTTATCTGAAAGATCTTGTCAAACAAACAAACAAAAATCTTCAATTTAACTCCTTTCATCTTGGATTCTACAACTATTGGTCAGTTTCATTGATTAAAAGGTGAAAGGACTTGAACAAAAGATGTTTAAGATCTCTTTAATTTCTGGAATTCTACTAATTTAAAATTGATATACTAAGAAAAAGTATACTTTTGTTAACTTTTGTTAAAAAGAGTCAAGATATCCTAAAACAAAACTGATATACTTGAAACTGTTTCTGCATTATCGAAAATTATTTCCAGAAATATACTCTAGTCATTTCTGTGGAGCTTTGTGTCTCAAATAACAGCTCTTTTATATGTAAAATTTTTAGCAAATACCCAGCAGTATTGATGCTGAAGCCCTAGATAGAACTTAGTTCTGAAATGCACATTTGACACTCAAATCTCCCTACAATCTTTCTGCCATTCAGGGATCAAACCTACATTTTCATGTCTCCTGTAATCTAGAATACATTTTCTCCCAAAATGACTCATTTTGATTGTGGATGGGTGGATAGATAGATAGATAGATAATATATGTATACACATATACACAAACATATAATTTATTTGTATTATATGTTATGAAAAAACAGATATGATTTTATGGTGTAATGTTCACACTGTTCTCAGATTACTTTCTTGGAAGTGGTTAACTATTTCTAATAACTACATGAACAATGGGAAATGTTTATATTAAACTTCTGGAACCTCTGATGTTTCATGTAATGTGTGTAAAACAATTCTTATCTTGAAGATCTATAGTTGAGATGAATATGGATAGTATATGTACAGTCTAAATCATTGTGCCTATGATATAATTTACAAGATAGTTTTAATTCCTTTAAGCAGCCTATCCCAGGAGGGAATTAGATGTACATGAGGATATTAAGAGGAAATCTTTGAAAGAAAACTCATGAAAGGATAAAGGGAAGCATGGAACAGTGTTAGACTGTGGCACGGTTCTTTCCCCTTGTACATTACAGGTTGAAGGAAGGATGATTGGCTATAACCATCTGAGACAGAATTGTACTAAGAGAGGAGAGAAATTCCAGAGATCCTCAAGCCAACATTGTCTTTCATAGGATTTCCATACTTCATAGGACTGAGCCTTTCTTACTATCTTTGCCATGCTCAATAATTGACTCTGGGTAACTTGTGGAAAGCATGACTTTGTTGCCCACATGATGAAAGGATTTGGCAAAATAGCAGCTGCTGGTTTTGGTTAATTATCATCCCCGAAGGTGAAGATCTGTAAGACAATTTTTATGTTTGCTATAATTCTTGACCTTTTTTAATATAGACCTACTTCTGTGCACAGGAATAGGCTTCTATTATCATGTTGGCTTCTCTCCCTGAGAATTCAGCAGATGCAGGTTACTGGATGAAGAAAAGTAGCTTCTTTTGATTTCAACACCTCATGCGGTCCTTGTCCTTTCTTCTCCACTATCCATTCCAAATTTTTCTCACCCATAAAAGTGGGAGATGATGGTTTGTCCTGCTTGGTGATTTGATAAATACCTTAATTCTTGGTGGTTTCACACATATCTACCTATCTCATTGCCTTCTGCTGCTCAGTAGCAATTACCCTTACCATCATGGTGACTCTTCCTCTCTAGTAATCCATAACCGTAATCCATAACTATTAGCTCAGTGGAATTTTTCTTGAAAAGGGGAATAGAGTACAACATAGATTTAACACATTATTGCAAAGTGAAAAATGACTACACACATTTTAGAGCATTGCCTTCAATTTTAGCTGTGCCTTAAAAGATCATTCCAGCCCTCTGCAGTTCTCATTATTTCTGGATGATGATCTTTATGTAGTGGTGTACTGGAATCAACCTGTATGAGATAACAACATTTTAGAATATTTCCAACTGGATAAGATTCTATTGGTAGCTTCTGTTGGCATGGAAAAGATGTGAATACCACATAAATGTGTAAATATTACAAATGTACTCCAATGAGAGTCAGTTGTTAAATATTTACCAGCACATCATGAAGTGTGTGATACTCTTACACATCCAAGACTGTGAACAGAATAGTCTGATTGATTGATAAGCTGTATTGGATATCATGTTTGTGGATCAAGACTTCCAGAGCTCCCAGTGATGGCTGAAGCTCTGTTGGTTTAATAAGCAAGCAAACATCATATTCTGGGAAAAATATATCTGAGAAGATGAACCCATTAATGTTTACATGATTGAAGGAATCCAACATAGTCAACTTGCCACCAAAATAATATTGTCATGTTGGTGACTCAGTGTTAGGATTTGAGGTTTGAAAGAAGACACAGCCTTCTTTAAATTGTATTCAGACAATTGCTTTACATTTTAGTGTCAAGAAAATTTACAGTTGATATTGGTATTGCAGATATAGTACATCTGAACTTGATTAAATTTATAGTAGCCTTTTTCTTTTTCTCTTCTTTCTTTGTTGATCTCAACAACATATATTAGCAAAGATGATAGTAATCACTGAGGTTATGATTCATTTGGCTACATACTATAAATTGTATGTTAAAATAAATAGCTAAAAATTATACATTAGTAGTTTTTCAAATTTCACAAACTACCAGAATACTGATATCTTTCATTTCTCTCCAAAACAATAAAACAAAAATAAAGTGAAAAAAAAAATTAAGAAATTTTTAATATAAGATTTTAAGTTGTAGTTCTAAATTTATTTTAAAAATCAGTTCTGAAGGTTAATTTCAATTTCAATTTATATTTATATATATATACTGAGGTCAAGTTCTAAGTTAACTTGGAGACAGGCTATTTATATTTCTAAATCTAAATTTACCTGAAAACACAATTGATTAAGTAATAGATTTTGGAAATAACTTCACAAATCATATAATTTATGTCCATTTTATGTTGTTACAACAGAATACCTAAGTGGTTAGCATGTAAAGGAAAGATATTTATATAGCCCAAGATTCTAGACGCTAAAAAATCCAAACAATATGGTGCCAAGTCCTCTGGTGATGGGCCCCCAGGTGCAACACAACATAGTAGAGAAGAGGAAAGAGAAATGCTTACATGCAGAGGAAGCCAAGCACAAGGAATGGCTTTGCTTTATCACAATCTTCTCTAGAGAAAACTAACCCAGTCGTGTTGGAACTGTGTTAATCACTTTCAAAGGTCAAGCCATCATGAAATAATCATCTTCCACTAGGTCCAACCTTTTAAGGATTCACCACCTTTTAATATTTTTCTATTTGGCAGATGATCTTTATTCAAACCATAGCACTTACTAAGTTATTTTAAAACTAATGAATTTAATTTGATTAATTCATTTTGTAGTCACATATAAAAACTAGTTGCTCCAGAGAGGAAAGACAATTTTCTTTTTTATTTTAATAGGAGAATTTGCTAATTTGCCAAGGCATTCTTAAATTTGCAATCCTCCTGCATATAGTTTCCCAATAGCTGGGATTATAGGTATGTGCTACTATGCCCTAGTAGAACTAAAGAAAAACATAGAAGTAATTAATAACAGCTTTGGGAAAATACCATAATATGAAAAAAAATATATTTTTAAAATAAATTTTCACTGAAGAAAAAATATTTTATAATCAAAACTGTAATAAGACTTATTATATTGGTGCATATATGCTATTAAAGAGAATAATCAGCAATGGGGAGTCTTATAATAAGCAAACTAATGAATAAGTGAACTTCCATTAATATGTGAGGGCAAATGGCCATTTTATTCTTTTAATATTTATTTTATCACAATTGAGAATAAATGTTTTCTCAAAATTCATTTAGCATTTTATATATATGTGTATATATATATATATGTAAATGTTTAATTAGTATCTCCCAATATGCATCATCTTTAGTATACTACATATATTATAGTAGTAGTTGAAATAATTTTTTCTGTGGTTTGCTTTTTAATTGATTATATTGTTTTTGAGTTAAGTAAGTTAACTAAGGTGGTAAGTAGTTTCTTTTGGTCATTTGACTGTGGTTATCCATCTATTTCTGTGAATATTTATTTTCAAAGTACTTTTTATTTCTCAGTCTGCACTTAACTATTGGTACTTCTTAGGAAGCTTTTCCTAGGGAGATGTAAACTACACCAAATTCAAGCTGTGACCAAGTGCTGATGACCCTTACATTTATATTATCGGCCCTAATGTCTCCTGTGCTCTAGCCAGATTCCTGTAAATTGCCATCTGGGTGTTCCCC
Source organism: Callospermophilus lateralis (assembly GCF_048772815.1). NCBI lineage: Eukaryota > Metazoa > Chordata > Mammalia > Rodentia > Sciuridae > Callospermophilus > Callospermophilus lateralis. Next base: position 49,089,560 of record NC_135312.1, on the reverse strand, counting down.
ATTCACCTCCGATCAAAGAAATCTCAAATTATACTTGACAACATTTTCTCTCTCCATAAATTTGCTCACCTCAAGTTAACAGAAATAACTGTTCCATGTGATGGGCTTGAACTTGTGTGATCTCTGCTATCCTCTCCCCTCTACTCCTGGGTCATTAGTGTCTCTTAAATCTACCATTTCATCTTCTTTCCATCTGCCACTGTCTTTGTTCAAATGTCACTTTCTCTCATAGAGAAACTTATTTCTTTCCAATCCTTGAAAATGATCTTTCTAAAGTTCCTGTGCTAATACTTCTATTTTCATTTATCAAATCTAATCTAAATATTTTTTGTGTAGAAAAATATAATTAAATTTGTTAATGATATATTCTTAATAGGATTTTGAGAATTATATCCATTAATATTGATTTTTGGTATCATTCAAATATTATCATTTTCATAATTGAATAAAAATTGTGTTGTTAATGTGCAGCAGCACGAACAAAACTCTTCTGGAGTTAAGATATGTTGATGGCAGCAGGAATATTACAAATGTTTTTGGTAAAAACAGTCTCACAATTAGACTGCTAATCATACCTCTGGTTGCATTGAAAACCAGTGATGTTTATAATGCCTGTGCTACTAGACAGCTTTCCAAACTCCTGACAGAAACAAGTAGATGAAAATAAACAGTCAGACCTTGACATTATTAAATGATACATGAGACAGTTATGCTAATTTAACCTTTGACTTATCCATCATTTACTACCCAAAATCTCTTTTGAAGTAAAATTTTCATTCCATTACTTGAAAAATGTGACTATGCACATATTTTTCATTAAAAAGACATTAATTTTTCTGAGAAATCATTAGAAAATTGAATCTCTATTTGATTTCAGAAGGCAAGAATGAATAAAACATGCATATATTTTTATGTCAATTAATTTTACAAATCAACCTTCACCAAGATTTTAGGTTAAAATGATAACTGCTTGTTTTATTTATAATAAGTGAAGAAAGACTATCTTTTTTTTATACTATGATGTTGTTTTATTTTGCAGCAAATGAAAATAATTGTGGATTTATAAAATAAAATAGTGATGGTTTGTTATTACTGAAGCTGAAAGAATGAATGAGAATGAAAGTAGGAATTTTCTCAATTTATTCTGTTATATTATGCTGTTGAGGACTGGTTCTGTTTTGCTTTATACAGGTGATTAAAGCAGTAGAGGAAGGCTACCGTCTGCCAAGCCCCATGGATTGTCCTGTTGCTCTCTATCAATTAATGCTGGATTGCTGGCAGAAAGACCGGAATAGCAGGCCCAAGTTTGATGAAATAGTCAACATGTTGGACAAGCTGATTCGCAACCCAAGTAGTCTGAAAACTCTGGTTAATGCTTCAAGCAGGTAAAAACCAGACCTGAGCAATTTCGCTGAATGTATCTCATTCAGAAATATGCCACAAATATTTCATCAATTAAATCATACTTACATACATGTTAATCTATGAATTTGTAAGACACTGATATATTTGAATATAGCTTTTTGTCTTATAATGAAGGAAATATGTGATAATACTTAAAAGTGTTGTTACCCAATATAATAGTTAATGTTCTTATTTCAGGAAAAAAAAAGCAAACTGCATAATATTATGAAGATAACTGAATTCGGGTAGCAATAAAAAGATAACACTCAAGTGGTGTGTTTTTATATGTTTTTGGAGGATAGGTGTAGATTGAGGAATAAAGAAAGGCCATTTAAACCTTTATATATTTTATATGTTAAACCATAAATTTCTAACCAAAATTACACTTTGATTTCTTTAGAATACATTTTAGCATCTGTTATTAAATATAAGTAGGTTTAGTGTTCTTATTTTATGAATACTGAAAACTTGGATACCATTTTGCTCATATTTAGTTATATAGGATTATTTGGTTAATCATTTGGTGGGCAGTTTCAGCAAGATTTAAAGCTGACAAATAAGTAATCTTGTGAAGAAAATTTGTGTGAGCAAATATTCATATTTCTACTTTTCTGAATGGCAGCATAAATGCATTTAATAGTGTTGCACACTTGTAAATTATGTTTTCTTTTTATCTAAAAAACTGCCATTTTATTCTAATATATATCAGTTTGATTCTAAACTAGAAAATTTACCAGGTTGTTGTTTTCACTGTGATTGAAGCAGTTGTCTATTTTGACAAGAAATAATATTATGCAGATAACTGAATTGTTTGCCTGTTAGTGTGAACTAAATGAGAAACAATTTGTGGATCAAGTTACATAAGTTCTATGATTCTGACATAGCATTTGCTTACTAGACTAAAGGTCATTTTAAATATAAATGAGGAAGAATTGTCAAAATCTGTTAAGGCATCATTGACTTCCTGAGGTAACAAATGCAGAATGAATCCTCATAGAAATTTTTTTCTGTATGTTACTTTCTAATGTCTAATCTTAAATCGCCTATTGTCATGTAAAATATTAAGCCTTTTCCTATTCTGCTTATTTGAATTATGTTGTCACATATGGACATAGGAGAGGAAATAATAAAAGAAATTCTTAATGTTCTAAATTATATTAAATTGCTTGGCCATCATCATTGAGCTTGAAAATAGTTTAAAATTTTTAAGAATTTACACATTTTCTTCTTAATACATGGAATTTGACTTTCTAGGTTTTGTTTGAGCAGGTTTAGCTTTCACACTATACTGTCCTTTGTGTAGTCATCTGCAAATCCTAAGTCTTAAAGTCATTAGTTCCTGGTTCACTATTGCTTTTTCCTTCCCTACTCATGTCACAAGATTTGGTGGTTTCAGTAAGATGATTTTCCAACATCTTTTAGTTTCTTGGAATTATTTCTTTCAATTATTTTGTGTCCTAACTTACTAAGACTCTCTTTTCTATTATCGTATTGTAGGTCCTATTTTTACCAGAAATTGAAACTCTTGCATTTCATCTTCAAAATAATCTCTTCAAATAGAGATTATTGCTCACCTTAACTCAAACAATATTTGGAACCCATTGCATAATATTTAAGAATTACTGAAATTTATTCATTTAATTATTCAACAAATACACATCATTCTGTCTGTGTCATACTGTTGGCTAAGTGCTAATTATACAGCATTAGGTAAATAGACCTAGATATGTACATTTATGCTACCAACACACAGTTGGAGGAGAGAGATATTGAACAAAATAAAAGTTGCAAAAACAGTTGTGTTCAGTTTTGGAGTAGAGAGTGAGAGTGGAAGTCAAAAAGATAACTTGGAGGCATTAGTGATTGTGCAAGTGAGACATAAGTGTTGTATTTGTCAGTTTTTCATGATTGTGATACAAATACATGACAAGAACAACTTATAGGAGAGATTTATTTTGGCTCATAGTTTCAATCCAAAAGAAGAAACATCCTGGTGGAAGGGAATGGCAGAGGAAAATAGCTCAGCTCATTGTCACTAGGAAGAAAAGAAAAAGGAGAGGATAGGGGATAAGATGGTTCTCTTGGGCAAGCTCCCCACCACAGTGATCTATTACTTCCAACTAGAAGCCACCTTTTCTACAGTTTCCACCTCCTACCAATAGTCCACCAAATTATTAATCTATCAAATGCATTAATCCACTGAAGACATTAGAGCCCTCATCATTGAATCCCTTCCCCAAAGTCCCACCTCTGGACATTGCTGCATTGGAGACTAAGTCTTCAACACATAAGTTTTTGGGGGGACAAAACTATAATAGGTATCGCAAGGTAGTGAGGAAAGAGAAGTGGTCAGATATCAGTATATTCAAGGTAGAATGGAGAGTATGTGCATATTCTGTGGATTTATTGCAAGGAGAGTGAAGACAAGGTACACTATTGTATTTTTATATTGAGGATCATGGAGTGTAGGAGATGTGTGTGGAACGATGAGGACTGCAGTATCAGACATGCTGACATGATGTGCCTATGAGAAATGTGAAACTTAGTCTGGAGATAAAAACAAACAAACAAACAAACAGAAAAACAGATGACATTTGAAGCCATGACAGTGAGTAAAACTGACTAGAGTACAGTGAAGTTATAACTCAATTAGTGAAGACATAGGGATAAGTTCTGACTCCCTCCAAATTTTAAAGTCAGCCAAAGAGAAAGTAAAAGTCAAAGGAGATTGAGGAGTAGGTAGGAACACAAAATCGCCCCCCCCTCAAAAAAAGGAGAGAATATTAATTCAAAACAATGTTGAGATAGAGTGGATTTCAGGAGAGCTATGGTAATGGGGGTGGTTGTTTATTTCATACAGGTCAGTCATTTTATAGATTAAAAGTGTTCATTCATTTTGACAAAATAGAGATTATTGCTCACCTTAACTCAATCAAGAATTGGGTTTTGTAGAAACCACGCTCATGTGGGTTGAAATGTACATTGAATGTGAGATAAGTGCAAATACTATGAGTACAAAGACAGATATTTGTGTTCTATATTCTATGGTTACAGTATAATTAGGTCATCTCCAATTTATGAGCATGTAAATTATTTTTTACTTTCAGGTACCTTTTGGATGCATTTCTAGAAATCATCATTGATATCTCATTTTTATTATTACCAAAGTTTGCAGATTTGTTTAGCTAAAAGCAAATAATGGTTGGGTTGGTTATTTTCAATTTTTATATGATTTTGAATTAATTTATTTTCTAAGTTCTGATACTTACTCTAGGTGAAGTAACAATCACCCTAATATAAGAACAGAAAATTAAGAATAAATGGCTTCAGAACTTCCTGAAATATTAACTTAAATAAGCATGGGTTTTTTAAGTACTCAGTGGACTAAGTTTATGTTGTCATGTACTTTGAACCATTTGCTTTCATGTTAGCATTTGTATATTTTCCCTGTAAATATATTTATAGTCTCAGTAAATTTTGTTTAAAAAAGCATTAAAGTGTTCTTTTAATATTTATGTTTTATGTGTTTTAGAGTATCTAATTTGTTGGCAGAACATGGCCCTCTAGGATCTGGGGCCTATAGATCAGTAGGTGAATGGCTAGAAGCAATCAAGATGGGCCGGTATACGGAGATTTTCATGGAAAATGGATACAGTTCAATGGACGCTGTGGCTCAGGTGACCTTGGAGTGAGTAATTTTTTTTCTGATAATTTTTATGTAATTTCTGGGGCAAGAAAAATTGTTCAGAAATCAATCTGGATGAGAACAAGGGAAATCAGTTAACCTCTGTCCATGTGTGGCAGTTTTCAAAGAAGCCTCATCTTTTTTAGTCTGTATTGTTAACAACTGCATGGTTAATGCTTTTTGTGACCAGTATCTTTGTGGGTTTTTTTTGCTTCAAACAAATAGCATTTGAATATTTGAATAATTGGAATAAGAGCTCCATTGCAAAGTACTGGTATTTTGTGTTGTGGAAAAAGATGTTTTCTTGACAAGTTTTTATACTGGTACCTATGTTATATGAATGTAAATACAAAACAAAACAAACTGTAAGCACAATTGGTGTGGCTAATCCTACATAACAACAAAACATATTCCTAAATTTCAATTCTCTACGATGAATATCCAGGTAAAAACAGCTTAATCAAAGCCTCCTTGGCAGGAATCTCATTTAAAGTCTAAGTGGTGCATCTTATATTCTTACAATCCAAGAATATCCTAGATCCTGCCTTCAATTTGTTATTTGGTACAATCTCAGTGGAACCAATTGTGCCCTTTTCTGTTTGCACGTTTAAGATAAAGCTTATCAAATCTTATTAAATAAAAATCACTAGAGTTAAATATAAAATTATTTAAGGTTGTAAGTTGTTTGTATTTTATTATATACTCTGTATGTATAATTATTTTAGCCTACTTGTTATTTGTGAAAATTAACTGTCCTTATGGTGGTTCCATCTAGACTACATTACCATTAATGATAATTTACATCAAATTACCTGCAAACTCAAAGGTTAAAATATTGTTGTAAGGATTAGAAAATGTTAAAATACTCTAAACCACTAAATCACTATCTTGATATCATTACTTCCCAAAATAGGATCATTGAAAAGTTCTCTTCCCATCTCTGCTGTTCTGCCACTCTTTAATTCATTAAATTCACTGCTCATCCCCACAAAAGGTAACAGGGTACCATCATTTATCACTAATTAATGTCACATTCTCAGCATTCTTTAACTTCATACCGAGAACTAAACTGACCTAAATTGCAACCACTCAGCACTCAGCTTGCTTTCCTGACTCATTTAGTCCCATCCTCACTGTCACCGCCAGACCATGCCTACTTGATGACATGTATGCTTTGCCCATTATTCCTTTGGACATGTGTGCTATATTTAAAATAGTATACAGAAAAAATTATTGATTATTTAAAACTATTTTTACATGATTGCTATTTAATTTTTCAGTAAAAATGGTCATTTTAATTTATTAAAGTCATTTGTCATTTTATATTAAAATGATACTGTAGGTATTTCTTCTACCCAATGTTGGATTACTTGTAAATATATAATAAAATTATTTGCATTAAACAATGTCTCTTTTTTATTAAGATAGCATATATTCTTATATGTATATACACACACACATATATATATATATATATATATGTATATATAATTAATCTTCCTAGTTTTTATTTCTTTATTGACTGAACTGTTGTAATCAGAATGGTTTTGCACTAATTATTTGTGTTGTATTTCTTTGGGGCCTCCAAATACTATAAATATGCTGAGTATGTATGCATTATAGTTTCACTTTTCTTACTCTTTGCTATTTACTTTCCTGTGGGCTCTTCATATCACCAAAACTCTCTTCATTGTGTATGTCTTCTTTCTCAAGTTTTAACAACCTCTTCTATCTTCTTATAATGGTTCTTCTCTAGCTTGTTGCTTCTTGCTATACAGCCTCATTCAGATATTTTTGCCTTTTAATTTATTTACTCTGACCAAAAGGGGAAAGTAAAACTAGGAGACTTAGTATATTTCCAGTCCAGCCAATGTTGGTCTTCTGATGTCCACTGCTTTAAATTCCCGGGGCCCATAATCATTAACATATTCCTTACTAGGAATTAGGCCTACAAATCCTAATGCCAGTAAAACTGACTTCTTAGAGAATTCAACAACACTAAATATATATTCTCTTCTTTACTGTGCTTTTGAATCCACAGTTTTTCTAATAAGTAAGAAGATATTTATCAAGACACTATGTTAAATAACATACAAAATGAGGAGTAATCAATTATTTGTTCAGTTAAGAATTTATAAAACAGAAAAGATAATCCGTGTATTTCTCTTACTCTTCAACAAAAAAATAAAAATAAAAAAACCTAGTAAAAACACTAATTATTAATAGCAAAGGAAAAAAGGATTATCAACAAAAATGCAGGACAACCTGATAATGATTTTTCATATCGTCTCTACCAAATATGTAAATATTAATTTTATGAAACCCATATAATGCTACAATAAAATAATAAAATATACCTAGAGTTTTTGTCATGGCCTGTTAGATGCAAGAATACATCCATAGCTCTTGTCAATGTTTAGAAAAATATTTAAATCAACTTTAAATAAAGCAAATGCTCAAACTGCCATGTATAAAACATTTGTTGCAATTGTTGACATCAAATTTGTTTTCATAGTTGATTTAGAACAAGAGTTAAAACACAGTTTTCCAGAACCACGTGCTTTGGTAAAAATGTACTTCATGAAGTTTTAGTTTTATTTCTTTATGGACGGTTTGCCAGTACATGCATATATGTATGAATGAAGAATTTGGGGATTTGGGAGTCATTGCATGTTCCATGAAATAACTTTCAACCTTAGATGTTTCTGTGTGTTAGTCTCTCTGCCTATACCACATTAATCAGTGTACAGTTTTCCTATTTGAATAACTGTTGTGCGGTAATGACAAAAGCTGTACTATCATATATAAGTGCACTGAGTTGTTGTTGACAGGAAATTGTAAGCCTGAGGCAAGTTTCAAATTGAATCCAAAGATCTGAATTAAAGACAAAGTCACAGCTGCTTTTTTGACTTCTTGTCAAGCCAGTACTGTCAACTTTTGGTTATTCAGAAAATGAGCAAAACCCAATGAATTCAAATATTATACCAATTGTATACAAGCTAAAGGCATTCATGGTAGTACCAGTTCATAAAATTGAGTCTTAAAATATTAAAATAGACATTTTCCAAATTTAGAGCCAAAATGTGTGCAGGTTAATTCAATTAGATTTATTAAGTTATCAATAAAGTAAAGAGGTATAAGTTAGTAAGTAAAATATATATGGTTAGGAGAATTCCATATCTTTGGTGTCTCTATGTAGTTAAGGCAAAAATCCAAGTCTAGCCCTTACCATGTATTACCTAATGAAAATGTTAATAGGCCATGATTAAATCTCCTTTTGCCAAATATAAATATACCAACCTTGTACAGTAGCTAAACAAATGATTATAAGATTATTTTTTAAAAAATATACCAAAAAATGGAACTGTATGACAAAATCACAAAAGAAGCTAAAAGCACTGAATTTTAGTGAATGTTCATTAATCTCTCTTCTCCCTTCTCCTGTCAAGCCAATGTTGATGAGTTTAAATTCTAGTAATATAGCTACCAGGTATGTATGTATAGCAGAAAGGAGAAGAATGAGCAAGGAAGCATCCCCAAATGGATTAATTTTACCCTGAATAATCAAGAGTTGGCTTAAATATCAGCTAGACACCTCTTATAATAATTTATTTTTTCTTCTACTAGTTTGTAATCATGATATGATAAAACAGTGTTTTTGCATTGTTTCAAGTCATGAAAAAAATGTTTGAAAAGATGATGAATTATAATCCCAACAGTGGAATTTTATTTTACTTGCAGCTCTTCTAAAACGAATCATGTGTTGGCAATAAAATACAAATTATTTTATATAAAAACACTATACTTAACATGTGTAAATAGGATTATCATCATTGGAATTGGCATTGGATATTACTTAAAATTATATATGGTCATTGTGAAATTCATAGAATATTTTTATATCTTTATTAATTTTTATGTTATGCTGAGGATCAAACCCGTTTAAAAGGGAGACACACTAAAAATTACCTAATTATATAAATATCTTAAATAGAAAAACAAAATGAGAAAAATGGTGTATCATGCACCATTTCCAAATATTTCTTTCAAAAACCATTATATATATGGCAGGAACTTAATGACTATATATAAAATATTTTTCTCAAATTTCTGTCATTATCACTGCTAATCTGATCATTTAATACATGTATTAGATATAAAATGAAAATTGTTGGAAGTAGTAAAGAGTGTGAGACAAACCACTTACAATACTTCAATAATGCATTTATCAATATTAGAATAAGGGCATTTAACTTGTGCTGTAGACAGTTTCCAATGTCATTTCAATTCTCAAAGGAAGTATCATTAAAAACATGTTTGAAGGGGTTTCTAGAGAAACTACTTAGAATAACTTATTGAGAATAAGTAAACTTGAATAAAAAATCTTATATTTCCCTAACATTTCACTGAAAATCATATTATATGGAGATATATCTCCATATAATATGATATATATGATATATATATATATATATATATATATATATATATATAATACCTCAAAATCATGCTATTTTTGTCCTTTAATTTGATATTTTAAATGACAAGTCTACTGGGCAAGGTGACACATGCCTGTAATCCTGGCAGCTAGAGCGACTGAGGCAGGAGGATCACCAGTTCAAAGCCAGCTCAGCAAAAGTGAGGTGGTAAGCAACTCAGTGAGACCCTGTGTCTAGATAAAATACAAAATACGGCTGGGGATATGGCTCAGTCAAATATCCCTAAGATCAATACCAGGTACCCCCTCCAATAACAAGTCTGATTTAAAGAAAAACAATAACATCCCATTAAAGACACACATTATTTAAGGCAATATGCAAAATGCAGTTTGATATTTTTATAACTCCGCTTCTCCTTTGAGGAGAGGGGAATGAAAAGAAGTGCAAAGGAGGGAGAAAGAGGCAAAGTAAAGGGAGAGAATGAATTTTAGTGGTCTGACCATCCATATGCAACTGAGAGAAGCATCATACAATAAATTGATCTGAAAATAAACTTTTATGCTTGGTTCACTGGAAAGATAGAAATGATTTTAACTTAAAACCTACATATCTAAAATAAGCAAATTTTACTTTCCCTTAAACACAAATTCTATACCATATTTATTAATCAAATTCCATTCCTTAAAACATTTACTCTTTAGCATTATTTCATGGAAAAATTTATAGTCTTTGTGTGGTCAAGTCATTTCCAGAGAAAGAAGCCATATTTACAAGTTAAAGCAGTGGATACAAAAATAAGTCAAACTACAGATTTGATGTTATTCCTACCAAACAACCAGGAATTGGAATATGGAACACATACATACAAACTCCTTTCAAATTAAAGTTTTGTTATTGTATATGAAATGTCCATGATGTTTGAGTTGGAAAAATCTATGAATTACTTTTTCAAGTCACTAAGAACTGTAATTGTTATTCTCAAAATATTATTTCTAATAATTAGTATAACAATTATGAATTATATAATTTAATAATATGCATACGTGTATTTAAATATATATTTATACTTCCCAGATTGGATTCAGAAATATAATTTAGTATGTGATATAACATATATTTTAAAACATCAATTCTAGTCCTAATTAAATTTTTTTGCAGAACTTGATGGTTTTTAGGTTATGAAATTTAAATTTTGTTCTTTTTATCCTGACTTTGATCTGCATTGTACTAGTGAACACCTATGAATAGTTACATCTATACAATTTTTCATGATTTATGAAACATGTGGAGACATAATATTAATTAATCCATAATGGAAACTGTCATGAAATACTGATCCACTTACTATAGTCTCATCAAAGAAGTTCGTGCTTGGTTTCCTACTTTAGATATCTTCTTTCTTGTGGAATTTTCAATATTTGATGATATATGTACAAATTTCCGGTTTTACAAATGAATAAATTGCTGCATTTTATTTTGACATGGCTTTGCTCAAAATCATATTTAAGAACAATGAAAAATTAATAGTATGGATTTTGTGATCAGGTAACTCGTTTTGGTTCTATTCTTGCTACTTACTGACTGTGCCATGTAGCCAAATGACTTAAATTCTCTAAGAATGTGTTAACTAATCCATAAATGGAAATTTTAAAAATAATCTATATCTTAGGTTTTAATATTTTACTAGCAAAGAAGGAGATGTGTATTAAGTGCTAACTATTATATTTATGTTTAGTGATACAATTCTCAACCAGGGGAGATTTTGCCACTCAGAACATTTGTCAATATCTGAAGGCATTTTCTTTCTTTTAACAACAAGGAAGGATTGGTGGTGGTACAGTGCTGCTTGTATCTAATGGGTTGACCTGGGGTGCTGCTGAATATCCCATGACATATAGAACAGCCCCCAAGAACCAGATGTGTCTAGCTCATGATATTAATAGGATCAAAAGTGAGAAATTCTGTTAAGTTGAAAAGAGACAAGATTAAATTTAAGGTTTTTTTTTATTTTCTTAGTTTATCATTACCTATTATAGCCAATTTCATCACTATATTAACAATAGTTATTTTGCTTCAAAGTAATATTTATTGGCTTCTAAGTTTTGTTGATGATTCTCTTCCATGACACATCTATCATTATTATTTAATATTGTGTTTTGGCATCTTGTAACTGTAATAATATCTAAATTTAATATGCATATTTTAATAATAAATATATCTTCATCATAAGTATCAATAGCATTTAAAAATATTTTTTGGTTACTTGTCATTTCCTAAAACCTTCACACGAAATCAAGAAACTATAAAGGGAAAAAAGAAAAGATATTATTTCAGTAAGCAATTCTTTGCAATATCAATATAGATGGAGTAAATTTAATTTTTATTCTCTGATAATTAAGAAAATCTTTTCAGTTCATTTGAAACAATTTAATTTTGCGTATAATAATCCTAATGTCATTGTCTTCTATATTCTAAAAAAAATCTGAAATGAATACATTTACTGAATGCAAAGATACTTCATTATTAGCCTAATCTTTTCAAAAAAGCAATTTTATAACATGCCAAACAACTTTTTTCATTTAGCATTTTAAATTATTGATGTTCATTTTTCCTATACCTAATGCATATTATTTTCCAACTATACCTGAATCATTACATTTGTCAAATACACACTTTATCGGAAGAGCATTCTTAAGTTTCTATGAAATAACATTGAAAAATCATAGGTGCATGGGTGCAGGAAGCTTCATAATATGCCTGGCTAGTTTAGAAATCTAAACATTTGTAATCTTTGAGTAATGTGCTTGTTTTAAAAAAACACAAGAAAAGTATCTTGTTTGAAGGACTTTTTGAAAGTGTGCAATCTTCAGCTCTAAATTTCAGTAAAGTTTAAAGTGTTATTTGATAAAGGAGAAAAGCTCTGGTATTTTGAGTTCAAAGCAAAAATTAACATAAAATATTGTAATAAGAGCAATGTATTGATGATTATTCCCTAAGGATATCTGTTATACATAATTATTTTATAGAATGATTCATTTAAACTGTTCATTCTTCAACCACTTGACTGTAAAATTTTAAATAAATATTTTGTGCTCCATGAAAAAAAAATGCACATGTTATAGGTTCACAATTTTAAAACTGTTCAATGAAATAGAACCTTTCAAGTTCCATACATATTGGTAAGATGTGAAAATTGTGTTTGTTCACCACTCTGTGTCATTAAAATCATTCTGTTTACCAAGAGAGGCGAATATGTTTTGTATAATTGCCTGTTATAGATACTTCATTGTCTGCAAAAAGGTTTTTTAGAGGTACAATTTCAGAGACTACCTTTGATATTTGGACCCTGAATGTCTAAATTGGGACTGAAATTAACTAGTTTCTGCAAGAAGTTTGCCCCAGCGTGAAATTTTGAGGTGTGCTACAAATTGAACCAATACATACATCCAATGTGTGCTTTCTTCATGCAGGGATTTGAGACGGCTTGGAGTGACTCTTGTCGGTCACCAGAAGAAGATCATGAACAGCCTTCAAGAAATGAAGGTGCAGCTGGTGAACGGAATGGTGCCATTGTAACTTCTGCTAATGTCACTTCTTCCAGTGAATGATTCTGCACTTTGTAAACAGCCCTGAGATTTCTTTTAACAAAAAAAAAGGGGGAAAAAGGGAAAACAGTGATTTCTAAACCTTAGGAGAGCTATGTCTCATCCACAGAATTTGTAATCAGTGTTTTACTAAAAGCTCCATATCTTCCTCTCAGTTTCTTCATTTTTCATGAAGCAACAATGACCTTCAGAAAATAAGAACAAAAATACTATCTTATGTTACATAAAAATCCTCACCACTACTTCTACAAAAATTTACACGAAAATACAAATATATAGCACCTTCACAGACTAAATTAAGGCAGCCCCTTTCAAAACTTCCAGGGATCTACTTGAAAGGAAAAGTATTATAGCCATTTGTGGGCTAAGAAAAGCTGCATTTTACTGAAGTTTACTTCAAGTCTTAATTGTCTACATAAGTGTATTGAAGAGCAATATGATTAGATTATTTCTTAATACATATCTTCTTTTGTAATTTTAAAATGCTATTTACATGGTGTTAAGTTATAGAAACTAGTTTATAAACACATTGCTTGATCAAGGAAAAGTACAATACAGGGTGTGTATTTATTTTTCTGTGTTATAAAATTTACTTTTAGTTGCTCTTCTAGAGACTATTAGGTAATAAATGTGTATATATTGTATATTTTGCAATATATCTGAGAACTGATTTAAGTTGGAATTGTGTGAGTATGCTTGCATATGTGTGCATTATCATTCTGCTTGCCTTTTAATAGTGTCTCAATTTTAGCAACATATAAGGACAAGTGTTCCAGAGTGTATTACAAATAAGAAAAATAGGGAAGCAGTAAAACAAAATTTAACACAAGCTGGTGTCTCTTTTTCCCTCATGTGTCCGAAAGCTACTAATCTCTTTATTCACTAACAGGAAATGTCTATAAGATTAAATCCCCTTTGGCTTTTTAAAAACACTTTGTGATATCTGTGACAATGCTGCTCTTCTCGCCATTAATCTTGCACCCTTGTAAGAAATTTCACCTTTCTGATTCCCAGAAAATATCTTGTCAAGCAAAGTTGACACCAAAGGGCAAATTTTCAGCAGGATGTAGAAGGATTTAACTGTGCTGGCTTCTGTTAATGTTGTTAAATCCAGGCACATAGCACTAAGCATCACCCTTAAGTGTTAATCCTTTGCAACCATTTCCATTGTGCTTCATTTCTAGACATTTTGATACTAACAAAGCAATGAAATGATGAAAAATACATATTTTTCCTTCAGAATTTTCTTTATTTCAAATTTTTTTTGTTGATGGATGTTTATTAATTTGGTAATTTCACTTTGCATTCAGTTACTTGACATTGAAATTATTTTGAGGAACCAACCTGAAGTATTATTTAATTGGACTTATTAGGGAATATAAGTCATATCTTCTGAAGGTTTCATAAATATACCTGGTGAAGAAGGATAAATAAACCATGGTAAAAAATACATAATTTATTGAAAGCATACAAAACTGAGCTCCTTATGTGAACAAAAGTTCTGTATTATTGTACATTATTAAAATCATGTAATGGCACGTGATCATTCAAGGAGCAGAGTACTTGAATTAGATTTCACTTACTCATGATTCTCAATGGTAATAGTAAGTATGTCAGATTATCCTTGGAGTGGTGGAATCCATAGGACATGTACTTGTGTTAGATTAATTGTACTCTCTTTTTCCTGAGCATCTGTTTTACTTGAATGTTGATTTATACAAGAATAAGCTTGTGGGGAATAACTTCTTTCTATCCTGCCCACCCTTTACTTAAGCTATAATATAACGTTTTGTCAAAGCACAAGAAAAAGCCAAAACAGCAACAAAAAAGAAGGGAGAGAGAAATGGTCTAAATACTTTTCAAATTATGCATTGAGTTCCATCTCTGTAGAGTACCATAGCTCCATATAAACTATGCTGTAACTTTGCTCTATTAGGTTAGTGAAATTTCCAGAGAAAGTTGAGAAAATTAATATTGTTTTGATAAAATCACAAGTAAATAGACATTACTGTTACTAAAGATGCATTTATTCAATATAGGGAAATGTTGAACCTAAATCCTTTTTTACAAAATAATTGGAGATTGTGTTTCAGTACACTGAATTTTCTAAAGTATGGAAATCTAAGTGATAAAGTATCAATTGAGAAACTTCAAAGTAGAAAAAGACTTAAGAATTGAAAAAAAAAGCTGTTATACATTTGTAGAACAGGTGAACAAGCCAATATTGTTTGGACATAAAATTGTTTCCAAAATTGTTTTCCAACTTTGTATTTTCAGAGTCAATTGGGATTTTTGGGGTGGTGTATATTTAAGTGACTAGAAGTTACAATGTAGATTTACACATTTTCACAAAGAAAGAATATATATTAATTTGGATTGAGTTGATTTTCCTCCTTTGCAATATTGGTGTTCATTTCAGAAAAGGATTCTAATTGAAAATTATATAGCCACATATAACTTTCATCCATATCTCAAGTTGGTTGAGAATTTTTTTAATGTTGATAAGATTTTTAGAACAGATAAAGAGATTTTCAAATAAGATGTACTCTGCCCTCCAAAATAGGAAAGAATACTTTTCTAAAATATTTGTTCACCACTGGATATGTCACTAATTGGAAAGAGCCAATCTCATCTATTCCTGCGAGAAATAGAATGAGGAGAACATGCCAATTTTCTGAAATACAGTGAGGCTGTAACCCAGGGCAAGATTTGAAAATCTCAGTTGTATAATTTTTATTCTATTGAGTATTCATTTTGTCACCCATCATTTTACCAAAAATAAAGCATAGATTAGATAATTTTAGCATATACAATAGATTTTCCAAATAATATGCAATTTTACTGTAGCAATATCTTTAGGGCATTATCTTTCTCAGTGTTAGACTTTGAAAAACAGGTATGTCCAGAGAGTTATTTTCACTTTACTGATACCTGTTGAAGTCACTCAATTACTACTTTTATCAATCATAATTTGTTGCTAACCTTGCCATTTGCTCACATGTAATATGACACATAATCAGTTCCTCTTTTTGAAATGTATTAATTGTATGTAAAAATGTAAAGAAATTCATTGTCCCATTTTTAAAAATGTTAATGTGCATGACCTTTTATTTCATATATTTTATTCACCAACTCAGTGTTCTGAAATTTTAGGATCACTGTAAAATTATATCCCAGGTTAGGAGTGTAGCTCAGTAGTAGAGTGCTTTGCCTAGCATGTGTAAGGTCCTGGGTTTTATTCCCAATACTGAAAAAAATTTGTACCCCAATATTTCATGTAAACCTATGTGTAATCAGCATCATTTTAGAGTTGCCTAAACAACACAAAACAGTTGTAATTCTGTTTTAGAAAGAGTTTTAACCAGTGTGCAATGATGAAGGCACCATTTCATATCTCAAGTTTAAAATACAACATTATTAATGCCAGTTGAGCACTAATACATCTGCATGACCTGCATTTAATTTCTATGTGAAAGTGAAATATTTTAAAACACGGTACTTTCTCCCATTTGAAGTGGGTTCTCAGAAGCACAAGTATAGATATTTACCTTTGGAAGCTTTTGTGGCTGTAATGGATAGCAAACACTATTGAGTCAGGTGTTAGAAATTTACCAGATGGATAATGTTGCATAGTAAAATAAGGTTCTTTTCTCATTTTGTTTGTTCTAAAAATAAGAAAAAAGAAGAAAGCTAATTGTGATAGTAAACTGTCTTTGTTTATGTCCTTCCAGATGTTTAACTCAAAGTAAATACAAAGTAGGTACAATATGGTGGTGATGACAGCAGCGACGATGATGATGAATTAATAGAATCAAATGCTAGCTTTATTTGAAACTGAATAACTAGAATAAGTCATCATTATTTTCAACTCTAACACAGCTGGTTACATTGAATATTTTCTCTCTATTATGCTGTTAATTATATAGTAATGTATCAAAAAAGAAATAGATAAGAATTTTTTTCATTTCTTGTTCATTTATGAAAAAGTCTTTTCACATATAAATGACTGAATGTTCTTGTTTAGAATGACCATGTAATTATTGCTTTGAAGACACCAATTCATTTTTTAAAAAAAATCTGTTTATAATAATCAGAAACAAATGTTGCTTTTTCTTCAAAATGTTAATAGAAATAATTGAAGGTGGCCAAAATATATCATGTTATTCCTTCTGGGGGCTTTATTATCTGAAGTTTGAGTGGTCAACATATTTGTGAATCTTTAGACTGCTGTAGTTTTGCAATTAATTATGTAAAAGTGTATAAATTCCACTTATAATAGTCTGAGAATAAACTTAGACTCAGTCATTTGTTGATATGTTATCTTAGTTTCAGGCAGGTGAGAGCAGCTGCAATAGCATATTTTATCCTCTGATAGGCATCAAGATATCTGAAGTCCCTGTCTCAGAGTTAATTCAAAGAAGGATTAGCATTTCTGTATTTCTTTTCCCATTTGAAGCTCTATGTGCTTTTGGTTTGTGTACATGTTTTTGTAGTGTAAGATATGAAATTTTATATTTTTTCAGAAAATAAAAAAACCCTTTGAATACAGTTAAATCCGACTGTCATGCTTGACCCTCTCCCAATACTTTAAATTTACAGTCTTTGTATAATGATTTCAGTTAGTTCTAATAAAAATGTTTGAATTTCCTATGCTATATATTTAAAAGGCCACCAGGATTCGTTTTTTACAAAGAGATTTTCACGAATGTTTGCATTTGAATTATTTTTTGAAAGTAGAAATTGATTGAGATTATGGAACATGAACTTTCTATGTCAACTCCCAATTAAAAGTTATTTGTGACAGTACAGTACAATATTAACTTGGAAAAAAAAAACAGCTGTGTGCAGTATCTACAAAGAAGAGCTTTTATTGACCAGTGTCAGCCTCTGTCCTTCTCATCACTATGCAGCTGCTATGTTATAGAAAGAGGAATTGCTTAACCAAGGAAGAGGTATTATTAAGTACAAACCCTCCTTGCTTCTTGTAAGTATTATATCATACAAGTCTCTTTTTATAAAAAGCATAGCAAAAAATCTGCTGCACTCAAGGAAATGAATCACACTTTCAGTCTTTGCATCTGCATCATAATAAAGTGATATCACTGTGCCCATGAAAATAATCCATAATTCCTTTGCCTGTGCATAAAACTCAGTGTAGTAAGAATAGTATTTAATCTTTTAGTGAATAGTCTGATACAAATATTTCAGAGTACTTTGTTACCAAGTAGAATATTCTTGCTTCTGTTTTGCTACAGAAGTAAGGATTGTATAAAAAAAGAAAATTTTCCCCAATCCTGTATTTACTCTTGACCAGATAGGAGGATAGGGTGGCAAAGAAAAATTAAAATTTAATGAAAATGCACCATTCTGTATTCAAATTTTTCTTACCTTTGAAAATAATAATATTATTGCTTCCTTTTACTGACGATGAAACAGGAGCTCAAAGATGTTAAGAAGTTGTGCAAGACCTGACTACTCTTCAAAGGTAGAATGAAACCCATGTTTATTTCATACCAAACACATGAAAATTATACCACATTACTCAGACTCCACATTGTTAATCATGCTATTGAGACAACAGAATAATTTATAGCACCTTTTAAATTAAATGACACAAAAACTGAGAAGCATTGAGAAAAAATAGCTACACGTTTTCATGAAGCAAAGTGAAAATCTTGCGTTGAAAAACCAGAATCTGACTGATCACAGTCTAACATGTTTACTTTTGAGGATAAGTCAGACTTTGGTAATCAAAAACAATTTATCTGATTTGTTATTCTACCACTGAGTAGCATCCCAAAGTAATTCATTTTTTCTAGCATAGGTCATGGTTTTTTGCAACAACTACAAAATGATTGCATAGATTTGCAATTTTGTACAAGCTCAGGAAATCGAAAAAAAAAAAAAGGCTACTTATTTCTAGCTATAGTATCAGAACGTCAAGTGTCTGAGCAATTTGCTACCTAGTTATTGTTAAACCCAAAGTAAAATAAATAAGTTATTAGCAGATTAAAAATAATAAACTATATAAAGCTGTCAGAAATGCAGAATTATAGATTTATTTCAGAGCAAGAGTTATTTGTTCTTTAATCTTCCCTACTTTTTAAAAAAAAACTGTTTAGGAAAAAAAAATCAAATTTACTATGATGATACTCAATTTGAAGTTTCTATCTATTTCCAAGTTACAGACAGTAAGAATTAATTGAGAATTGCAAGCAATTTTATGATATTGGATTTCTAAACAAAACTATTTTTTTATTTATTAGCTTTTTGTTACTATTTTATTATATAAAATTTTATACCAAATCCCAAGTAAAAGATGTCACTCTATAATAAGTGATGAAGATATTTTTAATTAATTATTTTTATATATGTGACAAATTTCTTTCATGAAATAAAATTCATTCATTGTGAATAAATTATTTTAATTATCAATCATTACTAAGTCAAAGATGTTTTAACAAGAGTTTCAAGTTTAGCCTAGTCCTAATGCTTTTCTCAGTTATCTAACAATTAGAAATATAGCTGTGTTTTTAAGCATCATGGTGTCTTTCACTCTAACTTCAGAATTATTCAATCTTTTATAATGCTTTATATTTTAATTTTTTAAAAACATTATAGCCAGATGTGGTGGTACATACCTGTAATCCCAGTGATTCCAGAGGCTGAGGCAGGAGAATTGTAATTTCAAAGCCAGACTCAGCTACTTAGGTGAGACCCTCATCAATGTAGCGAGACCTAGTCTCAAAATAAAAATTAAAAGAACTGGGGATGTGGCTCAGAGGTTAAACAATCCTAGGTTTAATCTCCAGTAAAGGAAAAGAGTACCAACTCAAAAGAAAACAGTTGCAACTCATAAAAATATGTTAGAGTCAATTTTTGTGTCTTTGCTTAAAATGTCCTGTCAGATCCCTCACATTGGACTGATGGCTTTCCTGGCTACAAAATTCTAAGTTTTTTTTTTTTTTTCTTTCACAACTTTGAGGGCATTGCTGGGTTTTTGTTGTTGTTGTTGGTTTTGTTTTTTGGGAGGCATTATACTGTTGTTGTTATCCATTGTCTCTTGACAATTTTTTTCCCTTTCTACCTCAGTGAACTTTTTCCTCTTACTGGAAACTTACAGGAACTTCACTTCTAACACCTACCCCCATCTTGTTTTACCTGCTACTTACTTGGTATACCCCCAATTTAAAGATAAAATCCACCATCCGGGGAAATTTTATATATATTTTTTCTTTTATTATCTTCTTTTATAGCTCTTTTCTTTCTCTTGGGAGCTTCTAATGTCTAGATGATGGATCTTCTAAATTAATATCTTCCATATCTTTATCTCTGAACTTTTTCCTGTAACCTTAACCTTAACTGAAGGTCAGGCTCCATCCATCCACTTTCAGATAGTAAGATTTTACCTTCTTCAGGGACATTTGCTTTGCTGGAAGAGCCACATGATTTCTACCTCTTGCTATGTTTGCTGAAATTAATTTCTTCTGGGCTCTACTTATATTTCTTCCAGATTATAAGCTTGCACTTTGTCATTCTTTTTGTCACTCTTTCTTGTAATAAACAAAAAGAAAATACTTTGTTAAATTAATGCAGAAAGTTAAAGCAGAAGGAAAGTATGCTATTACCTATTCTTCCTCTGCCATTGAGCCCATTGTGGAGAGTCTAGTGTCCAATTGTATTTTCTCTAAATAAAAATCTGATAAAAGCAAATTAAGATTTTTATATGTAGCAAAAAGACCATAAGCAATTACCAATAACAGTTCTGTTTGTGAATGCACTTTTCTGTATAGAGTGAGCATTGTCTATGCAAAACAAAACAAAAAACTTATGTTGTTTGTCCATTTTGTTTTTTACGACAGATCCAAAACCATTTTTTATTTCATTTTAAGTGGCATGAACTTAGAAATAATTCTCTTTTTTTTTTTTTGCCTAGAAGTTATAGTTTCTCTCTTCCACCATCATCTCCATTAGTTTTCTCTTACGCTCCAGAGAAAAATAAATGAAAAATTTGATCCCAATTAAAATGAAATTCGAGATAAAACCGTCATCACTGTTTCTAAGCAAATTCGAACATTAAGATTCCCTCAGAAAATATTCTAAACTGCCACTGTAGGACCAAGATTGGTGGATATTGCAGAATACACATGAGAAAAATATATTCATACTTTAATATTTGCTCTTGTATTATTTGTCAGGAATAAATTAGGATAAAGTTTTGAGGGTTCTTGATATTCTGGGCCACTGGCCATTCTTATTACCATGAAGCAAATGGTACCCAAACTCTATTTCATAGTAGATAACCTATAGAACATTATGTTGTGAACTTGCCACGAGTTCCCATGTTATAACTTACACAGACATCTTTTATCATGTCTTTGATGCTAGAGATGAAATGATTTTTTGACAAGAAGGCATAATGTGCTTGGAAAAGACAAAATTTTATATAAAAATAAATGTATCAAGAATTACATGAAAGAGGCTTATTCTCTTTTAAATAATAATAATAATAGTAACAATAATAATAATAATAAAAGACTTTAGACTGCTAGAGACCTACTGTCCATCTCAGTTCTGATTATTTCTATATATGGTATTTGAAAGAATTCTACAATACTTCCTTATATTTCTTCAAAGATTTTCTGGTTTGATTCTCAAAGGGATTCTGTTAATCAGAATGGGAGCTCTTCTTTTAGTGCATCAGGAAACTAAATTTCAGTGGTATGGACAATGAAAATCATGGATCTGTTCAGCTGAAAGTCTAAAAAAAGTTCCAAGGCTCATAAAAGTCTTCCTTTAATCTAGTGACTAAGGCTAATGGCAAATAGCAATAATACAAGCATTTGTTAAATGCCAACATCTTCCTAATTCAGCAGTGATTTCACTCATCTACATTTTCATCCCATCTTAAAACATTACTTTTACTGATATATTAATTCTGGTTTTCTTTTCAACAAAGACAGAAACAGATACACTTCAGAGAGAAAACAACTTTCTTCAGATCACATAGCTCATGAATATATCTCATCTTTCCAAATTAACCCTTCTTCCCCTGAGTTCCAGATAATGTTCTCCTTCCGGATTTAGAAATTGTTCCGTAAGTTGTCCCTGTTTGAGAATGTCCTCAGCCATCAGTCTCCATGGCTCCCTTCTCTTTGTCTTCTGCACCTGCCTAAGGAAGTAAAGCTTTATGGTTCTTGGTTCTTTTGATCCAGTTTGTCATATGCTACTCTGTCTCTTACTAGTGGGTGTGTGAACTCAGGCAAGACATTTAACCACTCTGCATTCAGGTACCTTGTCTCTAAAATGCTGAAAAAAACTGGCTGTTTTAAGAACATATAACTAGGAAATGTGAATATAGTACTGGGGCATAATAATTCTCTAGTAAATATTACTTATTTTGACACCATTCTTGACATTTCTTTAGTGTAAAATATATTAAAGAGTTACCTTCACTTTTTATCTTTTTTTTTCACTTATTTTACTGCGCCTTTTCTCTCCTTACATTATTTTAACTTAACACCATTAATAATTTCAAACATAAGATTTAATAAGTTTAGCAAATTCCTTAGTATATGTAATCTAGCTGTCAGTCCATTAGTGTTAATATAACAAAATACTGAATGTCGGGTGATTGATAAGCACTGGATAATTTGTAAAAGAAAAAATGATAGACCTTTATTTGGCTCAGAGTTGTGGAGGCCCAAGTATCTGAGATCAAGAGGCCACATGTGCTGAGGGCTTTCCTGCTGCGTCTTAACATGATACAAGCAAAAGGGCAAAGAACAAGTGTAAAATAAAGGGAAACAAAACCAGAGTGCACCCTTTTACTAGGAGGTCATATCTATAATAACTAATCTTTTCCCAGGATAATTAATCAATTTGTGATGGTAGAGCCCTGGCGACCAAATCACCTCATATTACTATTGCATTAAGGATAAAGTTTCTGGGCTGGGAATGTAGCTCAGTGGGTACAGTGCTTTCCTCACATGCAAAAGACTCTGGGTTCAATCACTAGCACCACATACACACACACACACACACACACACACACGATTAAATTCCTAACACAGGGACCTTGGCCAATTTTTTTTTGTACACTACTCTGTCTCACTCTCTGGTCTTAGTTAAAAGCAACAACACAAATATCTTTGCTTTAAAAAAATAATTTCTATCTCTAAAATAGAGGGGTTATTTTAAAACTATAATTATAGTTTTGTTAGATTATTTGAAAATTCACAACCTTTATAAGTATCTCCAATTAGTATTCACCTGCTTTTCCACATATTTTTTCTTGTGAATTAGTATCCAAATAAAGACTATTAATTTAGTCTCTCTTCCTTCTCACTGTTTTTTTCTTTCTCTTTCTCCTCCTCTTTTCTCTCCCTGTGCAACTTGTTTTTTGAAAATATCAATATTTTGTTGAGTAATTAATTATGTTGTTCTTGAGCACATTTCTATATTCAGATTATTTCTGGTAAATTAGAAAATAGATTCAGGGATTGAATTGAATTTAGGTTTGATTTTTTTTTAAACAATACTTCATAGATCCTTTTTGTATACTTCCATCAGGGTACATAGCCTGGCTTAATCCTTCTATTATTGATTGTCTATCACTGACAAATCATCATTCATTAAAAATTTCAAAAGGATGATTTTTCATCATTCTTTCTTCAACTAATTGTCACACTATTTTTATAAAAATCTAATTTGCTTATCAACTGTTTAGTTACATGATGATAGAGTTTACTTAAAAAAAGCTCAAGTTTATAGGCAGTCTACTTTCTATCATTATTAAAAGTAGCCAAATGCTCAAATTCCTTTATCTGTAGCCCCTTGGCTTACTCCCATATTATATTGAACTTCTTCCCTCAATTCCTCTACTCTCATTTTGACTAATCCCTTAACATATTTAATTAGGTCCTTTAGACATTATACCCACCATAAGTAGCCCCCTACTCCCATTTTCTGATTTGCCTACTTCTCTGGCCATTTATTATCATTCTTTCTACTATGTTTTACTTTTCTGCCTTTCTCTTAAATGCTTATATTGTGAGGATATATGCTCCCATATTCAATTCCCAGTGCTGGTCTGTTTTTGTTTTTTTTTAATATTGTTCCATTTATATAACTTTTTACTGAACATCTCTGTTTGGCTGTACTCTAAGCATTTTTTGAATCAGCATACACAAAACTGTCTTTCTTATCTTAGATACAATGTATGTCTCCTCCCCTATTTCTTGTAAAATTAATATTAATGTTCAATTAAACAAAATAAGTATCCAAAATTATATCTTAAATTATCTTTGCCTTCACCTCTGTTAAATATCATCATAAAATTTCACTAATTTCAAATTGAATGTGTTTCTCAGATATATTACTGACAAATGTTCAAAAGAAAGAAAAAGTCAAAAGTAGCACTGGATAAGAAAGATGGCCTAAAAAAAATAAATTTATTGTCTGAAACCAAATAAACCTACTTGTATGAAAATACTTTATTTCATGCATTTCTAGAGTGGAAATTTAATAAAAAATATGAGAATGTTGGGAATTCAATTATACACAGTAAGCAACATATTTTATTCAAATATTTTTTTAAGAAGTCTTTATCGTGAAAGCAGAAATTAGAAAGCATGTGGTTGACTGATCCTTTGTTCAAATAAATACATATACCCCATAGAGAAGTTTCTCTGAGCCATGTCTGCAAATAAATTGCATTAGATTTTGCTGAAAATCTTTTTCTACAAAGATAGAATTTTAGTCACAGTCATTTTATAGTTTAAGACCTGAAGGGTTTCCACTCTGATATAAGGATGGAAGAAAGCGATTCATTACATGCTTGGCAGACTGGTAAAAGCACTAACCATATCAGGTAAGGAAAGCAGATCACATAACAACAAACAACTTGGCTTTAATCATACTTTTATCTTCTATACATAAATGAAATGCAATTATGATGAATATTAATCTCAAGGAAAATGTTCAAAAATGCAGTGTCTGTGTTTTCTTTAGGACAAGTGGATGGCAAACTCCTCAGTCCTTTGCTCAGCTAGTGCTAAGAAAAAGATGAGGGATTATGTTCTAATTTTGCAATGAAACCCTGGTCTTTATCGGGATTTGCTGAATATCCCTCATGATTAAACATGAACTTCGCCTTCATGGCCTGTCAGAACACATGGTACGAATTTTCCATAATGTAAAGTAAGTTTCCAGAAAAGTACAGTATCTTGCTCTTTAGAGAAGATTTTTTTAAAAATGTTTCTTGTTCTTTAAAAGAGTAATCCCAAAGTCAAAGTCAAATAGGTTTTGAAATCCTGTCTATTTAATGCATACTTACAATTTCACAAAACTTCCTAAAAATACAAAGTCTTAACTAAATTTAGTGCAATGATTCCTCCAATGTTTGGCTATAGGACCCTGTTAGCTTGTAGGAATTATTACTATTGCCACAAGGTTGACTCTGAGTAGAGAGCCATCCATATGAGCATTTCTCTAGTTAACTCTAAGGATGGTTTGTTTTTCCAACCAGTGTCACTCAGGGAAATATTGGTAAAAAGAAGATTATTCTTAGTTTTATCAGTGTCAGTGAAATACACTTGCATAATGATTCATTCCTTCTTATGCCTAATTTTAATGAAGACCTGTGCAACAACACAATTACAGGGATATGGATGGGATGGGTGGGCCCTAAAGTCATAAATATTAATTACTCAAATTCATCCTCTTTGGAACATGTATTTTATGAATTTCTAATATCTAGAATTTGGCCTTAAATGAATAAGGCTAAATACTGAATACATTCTTATTGAATAAAATGTTAAAAGAACAATGGAACCATGAACTTGGACTTATTAATCTCAGAAATAATATATCTAAAATTTGATGTGAATTTCATAAACACACACTAATATGTTAAGTCAATAGACTTTAGAAAAGGAAGAAGAGGATAAGAAAATTTGAGGGAAAACATGTGTAACAAGCAGCTGTGGATAGAGTAAGTATCTCAGTTGAAATGTATACAGACATATGCAGTTATATACACATATGCACATATATTTTCTTAGATTTTAAGGATATTATGTATTATGTGGAAAAAAAGCATTAAAAATAGGACCACAAGTATATAGGACCCAGAGAAATGGAAAATAAATGAAGTTTTTAAAGGAAACTGTGGCATTTTTAAATAGATATTCTCTAATGTTCCAGAACCCAAAGTCTTAAAGTAGGCATTATTAAGATATTCAGCATTATTTAACATCAGAGATGATAGCCTGAGAGAACTGGGAATCTCCTGCAGTACTTCAAAAGTTGTTTACATATATTTTGAAAGAAAAGAAATCATTAAATTCCCACAGGACCATCTGAAAACAAAATGTTAGAAATCATTGACTTAAAGTAGTCTATGGAAAGCCAGTGACTTCTTGTACCCCTAAGCAAACAGTTTGGAATAGGACTGTTCTACTGTTTCAACTGTTTTACCCACAGTTTAATCTGAGTCCTAGGGAATCATCCTAAGATATTATTCTTAAGAGATAAACTCCTTTGCAGCTCTTGTCTAGTAGATTGTGATGATAATAATTAGTAATAATAAATTGGCATCTACATATAATCTGATTTCTACTTTTTATCAACTCAACATAAAAGTTTTAAACACTAAACAAAATCTTCTATGTAGCTAAGACAATAATATCATAGTAAACAACTTTAAAAAAATATTAAGAAGTCACTTAACTCTTAGACAATATGCATATCAAAATTTAATGATGTAAAATTTATAGGGCCTCAAGGCTTATCCCCTTTATTACTTCAGTGGCTGTAATTAATAAGGGTTTTATCTTCAGTAAAATTCCTATTACTAATTTTGATGCTTTCACTCATCAGACCAGTGTTAATGGTTTATATAGATTTCCAACACCCATCTATTCATCTTCTCATTCCTTTAAGTGCACATTGTGTGAGGTATTCAAAAACGTAGATCATGTGCTCTGGAGTCCTTTGGATATGGTTCAAATTCCAGCTAGGGCACTTACTAGCTTTGTGACGCATGTCAGGTCAGTATACATTTCTATGCCTCAGCTCCATCATCTGCAATCATCTTCAATGTGGACAATATTAAATTTAAGAATGTTACTTATGACATAATCTCTGTTATTGTCTGTGGACCTTTAAGCTACTTTATAACCTAGTACCATTGCATTGCTGTTCCCTATATTGAGGAATATTATTCCCCAGATTACTATGTGGCTTGTATTTTCTGTCTGTATAGCCTCTGATTGAAGATGGATGTCTTGGTTATCAACCTTTGAGGCAAAGTAACTCCACATAATAGTACATACAAGGTGGCACAATGAATATTAAGCTTTCTGCAATCAGATTTCATAATATTCCCTTTATAAAGAAGCACAAATACATGGCAGAATAATGAAAATTTTTCTTCTTCCAATTCATTTTCCAAAAAGGCAGAATTGTTGGATACGTTTCCAAGATTATGACAGAAATGTAGGGATAAGAGTCAAATACAGTTCTTTGCACTTAACTGTTGTTGAGGTTATTATTGTCTGATCTTCTAGGATGAGATCTCTGTCCTCTATAAAGCTACAGTCTAGCTGAGTCAGGTATACAATGAAGAAATTAAGCAAAGTAAAGCAGGATGATTTAGGAGCAAGTAAAATGGAATTAGCAATCTCTGGCGGCCAAGAAAAGGCTTCTTCGTGGATATTACATTCTAGAGTTATAATGTTCTATGTGGTAATCCTTTTGCTGCGTGTTTCTATTTAAGTTTAAACAATTAGAATCAAATAATTTTAAAGTTCAATTCTTCCCTCTCACCAGCCACATTCCAAGTGCTAAGTAGTCACTTGTATCTGTAGCTATTCTATTGTGTATCACCAATATAGAATATGCCAGAATGGCAGACAGTTCTACCAGGAAGCACTCATCTAGAAGACAGATTGTCTTACGTGGTACTCTGTGTAAGGGATGTCTTAGCACAAGAATAGGGACAAGAAAACCAACTAGGATAGAGGTATAGTAAGTAAGGTAAATGAGAATTGCTTAAACCAAGAAAATAGTGGGGTTAATATGGGGTTGTAAGTAACAGAGTTCTATTTTAAAAACTAAAGAAGCCTAATGTTAATATCTATGGGATGTGAATGAGTTCATGATACTTGGTCAGGAGAAAAGAAAGATGGGTTCAAAATTTCTGGCTTGAGTGACTTAAGAAGCCATTTACAGTGGTTAGAAAATAAAGAGGTTGTCTTGTTGAAGGTGAGCTTCAGCAAAACTAGGCTGGTTCTTTTCATGTTCAGTTTTCTGTGAGAAGGCAAAGACCAAGCCTCATATCTTGTCTGGAGCTGCTAGATTTCAGCTGTTTCCAGTGACTATTCAAATAAGAAACATCTGCCTACCCTAATAAACCTGAGTATGTAGCTCAGTGTAGTTGCAGACTATATCTGGAAAATAAAAGCTTCTCTCAAAAAACACAATACAACTTTTATTGGCAAAACTCTGACTCAAAAGGCATGGGCATCAATCTGCATTATAAAACAAACAAACAAACAAACAAAAAACCCACTGAGCTTAGAAGTATAAAACTCTAGGGCTGGGGCTGGGACTCAGCAGTAGAGCGCTCACCTAGCATGTTCAGGGCCCTGGGTTCGATCCTCAGCACCAAATAAAAGTAAATAAATAAAATAAAAGTATTGTGTCCAACTACAACTAAAAATAATAAAAAGAAGTATAAAACTCTATTACTACTTCAAATATTTCATTTCAAATATTTCTTTTTTTACTTGCTGAATAAATCTGAAATTAAAGGGACAATTCTTTAGACTTTCCCATGTACTAGAATAAAACAGAAAAAAAATCTCAAAAATAAAGGAGAAAGGAGATTTAAGATCTCTACATCTTAGAAGACAGGGAATGGTTTACAGCACTGAAATTATCCCCCACACCCCCCATTTCTAGAAGTCTTATCAAAGTTGTGGGAGTTTCATTCATAACACTACAATTAACATAACCAAATCACTAAGAATTCTTGTTAAAGCACTGGAGAATGAGTGAAGGATACAGAACAAAATAACAAGTACCATTGGCACTAACCAATCACTTTCCCCCACCCACATCTTAATTGGTATTCCCTGAAATCAGTATATGATGCAAGAGGTTTATTTGGGAGGTAACCTTAGAAAGAAAGAGCCGGGAAAGAGAAAGGAAAAAGAAAACAAAGCATGGTAATTCTCTGAAAACCAAGGATTCCATTTTACCAGGATCTCTCAGAGGCTTTGAGGGTGCCATTCAGAAATGAGAATCATTAGGTGAAAAAACTGTTTATTTGTCCACTAGTTTCCAGACCACATTGATTGAAAATTAACCTCAGGGGCTTTTCAACAAACTTTCACGCTGTCCTTAAACAGGGTTTCCATGTCCTGAAGGAGAAAAGTGAAGATACATGACAGTGAAGGTGTGTTCTGAAGTTAGACCTATCCACCAAGGCTATATATAAAACCAGAGTCAGGTCAAAGGAGTGTGACCCAGGACTCCACAAATGCTTGTTGCAGTCCAATTCTTGTACTATTCAAATCCTCTCAGGCTGTATATTAAGTCCATCCTTCAAGGAAGAGGCAACCTCACTAACCTATAACCTGCGAAGTATTTTAGAAGCCATACTCAGTAGGGCTTGATGCTTGGGTTTTAATGTTCAGAAGTTGCCATCTTGAAATTTTAAAACATTTTATGTCTGAATTTGTATTTTGCAAGTGGAATCTTAAATAATAATGAAGCATATGTCAGTTGGGGTACCAGAGATGAGGAGGGTGCTACGAGTCTTGGCTCTTACACAATTCCACCTTCCCACCTCCTCCCTGGGAAGGGTTCTAGACTGTTCCCTGTGCACTAGCACAGAAGGTGGCTGGTTCCCCCTAACCATATGGCCCATAGAACAGTGCTGCTAACTTGCACTTCCCAGAAGTAAGCAGGCTGCCTTAATGTGGGGAGGCCTGTGTACTATCCTCTGGTTTGCCACCAGCAATAGCTTGAAGACAGAAGCAGGGAGGGTTGTCTTTGGGTCACATGGTCTGCAGAGTCTTGCAGAGGGGCATGACAGTGGTAGTCCTGGTCTTGGTTTGAAGTATCATGGCAATTAACTTGTCAGGAACTAGCCTCTTTCCCAACCCTAACCAGGTACCAAGTACTTTCCAGTGTGTGTGTGGGGGGTGAAATCCCTTGGGGATCACCCATTAACTACAATCTGGGGCTGCCGATTTTTGAAAAAGAAAAATTGACTCCCCCCAAACTCCTCCTGTCCTACATGGTGTGTTGGTTCTGCAGCTGGCAGAAAGGCAAACTTGATATCCTGTAGGTCACTCACAAATATTATGAGTCAAGGGGGAAAACTTGGGCACTAATGAAGGTCTGCACTTATCCTGTAATATCCCTTTACCAGGACAACACCTTGAACAATCAAGAGAAAGACCAGGAGGAAAATGGAAAAAATATTTTATATGGAATTTTAGTATCTGTGCTGGCATTTGATTTCTGCCTTTTAAGCAGAGGGCCTCACATTTTATTTTTCTTTGGGGTCCACATCACATAGCCATCTCTGTTACTAGCCATAGGCTCTCATAATCTCAAAGGTAAAAGCAATCTTAATTCTACATAATAATAATTAATCTACATAATAATAATTAATCCTATACATGCAATAATTCATTTGCTGTTGGATCAGTAGTCAAAATACAGATTCAGTAGAGAAAGCATTTTCCTCTAATTCAAAACCAATACATTCAATACAGCATTGCCCAAAATCCGAACCTAAAAAAATAACAACATTTGCATGTTGGTCGCTGTATTAGTTTCCTAGAACTGTCACAACACAGAATCATGATTAGGTGGTTTAAACCTGTGAAACATTTTTTCTTATAATTCTAAAGTCTGGATGTCAAGATCAAGTTCTGCATATTTGTTTCTTTTCAGACTCTCTCTTAGATTTGCAGGTGGCCATCATACCTTTGTGTCTACAGGTGTTCTTTCTGTGGATCATATATCCTAATCTCTTTCTGTAAAGATGCCAGATTATATTGGATTAGAGCACATATTAATGATTTTATTTTAGCTTTACCTCTTTAAAACTCTATCTGCAGGGGCTGGGGATGTGGCTCAAGTGGTAGTGCGCTTGCCTGGAATGCGTGTGGCCCGGGTTCGATCCTTAGCACCACATACAAACAAAGATGTTGTGTCCGCCAAAAACTAAAAAATAAATATTAAGAAAAATTCTCTCTCTCTCTCTCTCTCTCTCTCTCTCTCTCTCTCTCTCTCTTTAAAAAAAAACTCTATCTGCAAATATACTTATATGGACATTGAGGCCTCAGCATATGAATTAGAGGGGAAAACAATTTAGTTCATAATAGTCACCAAGTCTGACATGGCCAATTATTATTTTCAACCTTTGTTTTTTGGACCCAAGTATTCTGACTCTCAAGGACAGAGCAGTGTAAATTAGTGCTTGTGTTGTGAGAAATATTATATAATAGAGTATATCACCATAATTTTTGGTGAGTTGTTTCCTATCTGATGCCTTAGATAAGCCTTTAATAGACTGTTCTAGTGTTCTATTTGTTTGAGGACTTCAGTGTGATGTGTGTCTGGCAGAATCAGTAGATTTTGTAGTCCACACTCATAGTCAGTCACAAATTTTCCACCATCAAATGACCTTTTATCTAAGTTTCTGTTATTTGGTAACCCATATCAGAAAACCAGGTATACTATAAGCTCTCCCATGATGGTGTTGGCAGAGACACTGTCATCAGGGAATGCAAATCCACATGGGGCACAGGCCTATAAGGATAGAAGATATGTGATGCAATTAAACTATCATCCAAATTATTTTTCCTGATATCAAGTGCTCACTGCCAGTAATGCAATGGCTCAATTAGCCTTATAAGGGTAAAATGCTTTTGGATGCTGCATAACTTTCATCCCTGCCATTATGACTATTCTACTCACAAACACTGAGAAGCCTAAGACTCACTGACACCCACCAGGTAACTCATCACATACACCTGGGCTGTGTACCTTCTCTGCACTGTGTGGTTTGTAGTCAGCATCATTGTAAAACAAAAATTGTTTCACTTGTGCTCATTCCTGCACATCCCCTTAGCATTTTCACTTCTTCAGAAACCATCCTTTCTAATTATCCATTTTGCCTTTCCAGTTCCTTCAGCCAACATGTAAAGGTATTTGTGAGATCCCAGGCTCTATGTGTATTATCACTTCAGGCCACTTCTCCCTCCTTCGAAATATACATCCAAGTGTATGACTTACAAGTTTGCTCAATGCAGAAGCACTCAATTTTTAACTAATATCAACATAATGAGCTAAACAATTTGTGAAATAGAACTCCAATTTTCCTTGATTATCAGATATTCATGGGGATGCTACCATCTTGAATCATTTACGTGTACATTGAAGAGATATCAAAGCAATAAAAATGGGTAACATGGGGTATTGTGCCATGACTTCATAAAACTGATTTAGGTCCACTGAATATGCTAGCACTTATTCCAAAATGAGCTTTTTTTGTATGATGGATTGCTGCAGCACCCACTGGACCCTAAGAATCAGAACTGGAAATAGCAAAAGCTTCATTACATCATGAAATCCCTTATCATCAGTTCCAAATACTGTTCTTTCTGTAATATATCATATCCATTGCACAACTGAATGCTAAAACTACAGCATTATATACTGTTTCCATTTCATCTGTTTCTTATTCCAAAACAGCTCAGATGAGAATCTCATTAACAATGATGTTACAAGATACTACTTACCATCTCTAATGGAATATATTTTATGTTCCAATGATGAAATTATGTTCTGCAATGATTATACAGGTCAGATAACTGAAAGTATTCACTAATCTCATCAGAAGATACTTATATAAGGTTTCAGTGAAGCTAAAATATTTTGTAAAGAGAAGTAGAAAATAAACACAGAGAAGTATATGGGGCCCAAGAAGCTTCTAGGCACACTTTTCCAAAACATGTGTAAGATATCCTGATTTCAGGTGAGTTAGGGCACAAATTTCCAGATGGCCCTTTTATGCTCCATTGGACAGGTATCCAAGTCAGTTGTTAATAGGTTTCACCAGGTGTAAGATGCCAATCTACACATCCTTAAGTAACATAAAAAGGTGGATCAGGGTACTGCCAGTAATTATAAATTACTAGCTAGCCGATCTCATAACTATCTTGGTTAAGAATCAGTAACAGACTTCTACAAATCCTCATAGATAGCAGATAAGCAGGTCAGCTTTAAGATAACTTTATCTTACACAGTGACCTAGTTTCACAATCTCATCCTGAATCATTGCTTACCTGTGCTTTTAACTTCTTAGACTTTTGGGTGTTCCCCAAAGGAGAACCCGAGTCAAGGACACAGTTGGAAGTGATTTATTTAAAACACTCCTAGCACACAGGTCTTGGGAGATTGCTAGGGAAAAGTAAGAAGGAAAAAAAAATTAGAATGCATGGAAATCTTATCTGAAATAACTAAGAGGTGTAAACAATTGCTTTCCATAAATGGCCATTTGAGGCTTTGAATTCTGGGGCACTCATTTTGTAGTTTTTGTCCCTTTGGTTAGAGTGCTGTTCTTGAGGTGTTAACTCCTCCATTCTTGTAAGCCTCATTGAGATGTAGATTGAGCTGTCTGTTATGGTTTTAGAGAAGGTCATTTCTGTGAAATGGTCCTATGATAGAAAACTTTCAGGCATTTTAAAAACTGTCTGTAAAACACAGTGTCAAAAAATTAAATTACACAAATTTATAGTTAAACAAATTGTATGCAAAATAAGGGTAATGAGTATTTAAATCCTATCAGGTTGACCATCACTAATTTCAATATTCAAAATTACATGCTCCAAATTTGGAAATTTTAGGCTCTAGCATGATACTACAAAGAAAAAAATTCCACACCTGACCTCATAAGATGATTTATTGTCCAAATGCATCTGCAGAAAAAGTATTTCTTAAAACTACCTTCAGCCTACATGTATAAAATGTACTATATAAAATGTAAATGAATTTCATATTTAGTCTTTGATTCCATTCATCAGATAACTCTTGGTACATATACAAATGTTACAAAATCCCCCAAATCCAACTTCAAAACACTTCTACTTGCAAGCTTTTCAAATAAGAATACTCAAAATGTACTTTTTATTATATATCCTCTTTATGCTATTTAAATCTATTGTATCTATATGACTGCATATGCATTTATTCTATCAGGACTGCATTCAAATACATCATGCTATAGCTTGAACTTGGCCACAGTAGGAATACTTACACCATGAAATTCAACTAACAGTATAAATCAGAACTTGATTCCGGTCTCTTGCTCCAGCTCCATCAACTTGCTCCTTACTAGTACATTATTGCAAAAAAAAAAAAAAAAAAAAGTAAAGAGAAACCTGATAGATCCTTGAGATGGAATACTAACAGAGTAATTTGGAACTGCCAACCCATGTGAGAGATGAACCAAGGAGATATGACATTGGTAATTAATATATCTAATATAATCCTCAGTCCCTGATTTTATTCCAAAGCAGTAGTAAAGAAGGAAAGTTTGCTTTTCTTCTAGTTCCCATCTGTCCTTCAACCTGCACTTTAGACACATTATTATAAATGAACATACTTTTGTCTTAATGATTTTGAAGGGTGAAAGCTATAGGAATGAAAGGTCAAGGAATTGAGAGTGAGGTTTTGACAGGGATACCATCCTACACCATTTAAATTAGGATGATAAACACATAGGTTGAAATAAAATAAGACAAGGGTAAAAATCTTCAAAAATTAAGAGATCTTTTTAAAAAGTAAAAAATCTGAATAAGCAATGAATAATGTATTTGAATAATACATTCATAAAAAGGGAGGTGTGTTATATGTGAAGGGTATAAGAATGATGAGCAATCTATAAATGGCACATCTCAGTTTAGAGTTCTCATAGTAAGACTATCCCTACCCACCCTGTGATGCACAATAGTCTTCTCTTTTTCACAGATACGCATTTCACCTCCAGCAACATACTAAGGACCACTTAACAAAGAATGATAACAACTCATATGTAAGTGTTTACTGTGTGCTAGGACATGCTTATGTCTGACATATATATCTGTGTTATCCTTTAGATCCTCATGGCAATCTATCAGTTTAGACAGTATTGTCCTTCCCACATTAAAGATGAAAAAATTGGGGCACAAAGAATGTAAGTAACTAGAAAACAGTGTGCATTAAATAGTAAAGCCAGAGGCATGGTGGTACAAGCCTATAATCCCAGCAGCTTGGGAGGCTGAGGCAGGAGGATAAGAAGTTCAAAGCTAGACTCAGCAATTTAGCAAAACTCTGTCTCAAGAAAAAAGAAAAAGAAAGAAAGAAAGGGTTGGGGGTGTGGCTCAAGGGTTTAACACTCCTGCATTCAATCCCTGATTTAAAAAAAAAAAAAATATATATATATATAGAGTAAAATCAGGATACAAATTCTTATATTTGATCTAATTCAAATCTGCCTTTACCTCCAGACACTGCTTACCTGACAGCTCTCTCAAATAGTGGAAGATTTTATAGCCACAGGACCTGTAAACAGAGGGTCTTTGCTTCTTATAAAGTTTTCAGGTAAAGTTTTTCCATCATATTTCTAAAATCTCAAAACCTTTGAAAAAGAGATCAGCAGAGCACACTAATTTTCTGTTGTGATCAGGTACAAACTTTTCTTTCACTCCTCATTCACTGAACATTTTTACACCGTCTTTACTACAGGTTTTGTGATTAAGAAAGATGCTATAGAACTAAAAAAATACAATTATTAATTTATACTTAAAGGACATATATGGAATATTTCATCCATCAATGACTGAATACACTTTCTTCTCAGCAGCATGTGGATCATTTTCTAAACCCAACTGTATCTTACGTCACAAAGCTATATACATGGTAGTATGTGTATATGTATTTACATGTAATATATCTCCTTCTAATCACATCAACCTGATCTTACTGTTGTACCTCAAGCACATTAATCTCCTTTTACTTCTGTTCTCTCTTCTTGAAGTACTCTTCCCCCAGGTACTTCTATAATTTTTCTAATTTAATTAAATTTCAGTTGAAATATCACTTTATCTCCCTCTGCGTGATTCTGTTTTTTTTTTAAATTAGGCTTTGCTTATCAGAATAGAAATTATTACTATTTGAATTCATTTTATGTATTTGTTTTTGAGCTTATTGTCTCTTTCTACTATGAGAATATAATCTATCCAAGAAAGAAGATTGTATCTGCCTTCCTTATTGCTGTTATTTCAATGTCAAGATCAATAACTGACACACAGGTGTTTGCTCAATGAGAGAACAACTTGATTAATAAGTAAGTCATTTGAGAAGATGGAGAATAATTTAGGTGGTTCTGAATTACACATAAAAATGAAACAGATTGAATCTTTATTAAATAATGAGATGGTAATTTGGAAAAAGGAATTATAGTATTGCCAACATTTGTCACACTTTACTGTAATCACATAGTTTATTATCTATCTTTCTTCCTGGATTTTTAAAGTCCAGAAGGTATCAAATGATATTTGTAAATGCTATTGTGTCTCAATTGCATGACAACTATATCTGAAGGAAAAAATCAGCTGCTGTGTAAAGACTTGTTGAAAGAAGATAATAAAAATGGCCCTGAGACGCACCTGGTTTGGGAGACAAGTTTAGTCATCAAGATACATGCCAGGGAACAATTCAATATAGTCTAACTATATAGTAGTCATATTTAGACCATTTGTTTTGTATGAGGAAAATAAATGCTTCTGGGGAAAAATCCTTCTTGTTTGGGAAATGTTCTGTAATTTTCCACAAATTATAAGTATAATGATGAAAATATTTGTGAGACTATCACAGAACTAAGGAAGAATTGCATGAGGAGGTTGGTGTAGGAATTTTGAGTTAATTTGATAAACATCACCAACATACTTCTAAATACTTTTATTGCAACATCATTGATAGTGGACAAAAGTCTAAAATCTGTTTCAGAATCTATATATATTTATATAGTAAGATAAATGATTTGTAAATTACTTAATACTTCATGTACACAAATAGCACAGTAGTAAACTCTGGGAAGTTTGCTTTAGACGTACGTCTGTAAGCAACTTAAACATTTTTATTAGAAACAACATTTTGTAGAAATTGTCAGAATTTTGACATTAAGAATACAGTCCCATGTCCACCATTGAAAGGAAAATGGATCGTAAAATGAATCAATTTACTGGTTACAAAATTCTTCAACAGCTTTGTTCGCCTTACACCCATCTACACAAATGATCATGTCTCCAAGTCTAGGGCTCCAGTGCCCGACTTAAATCCAGGAAAACCTGTCATTTTGTTAACCAGTGAATATTTAAATGAAGCTGAACCTTTTAATCATTTATTACTTGGATACCTGCATTTGCAAAAGAATATTTGCTGGGAGCCATCAGCCAAGTAGGTATGACAAATTCCTTGCCAGCTTACTCCCATGCTGTCTAGTGGAAGGACTTCTGAAAGGTGACCTTGCTCAAGGACCAGGGCAGGATCCTTGTTTAGGGTGTTCCCCCTTTAGAATAGGGCGGTTTAGCATAATAGGAGATTAGGGTGTTCCCCCTTTAGAATAGGGCGTATCCTGCTGCTGAGTTCCTCTTGAGTGCTTAGGGTCAGACAGTATATTTTGGGAGACAGAAGCCCATGTGGAGTGGATTTGGGCAGACCAGTGGATTTTGGCAGAGAGTGGATTTGGGAGAGTGTGGATTTGGGCAGAGAACGTGGATTCCCCCAGAGCGTGTTTGTAGACGGCCGGTGTGAGTTCGGGAATAAAGAATTGCTGTTTGAATCTACAAGCTGTGTGGAGACTCGTGATTTGTGCCCAGCCAGAGACTGCGGCAAATATTCAACATTCATATCATCTCTTTATTGTCCTGTGCTCTCTAGCATTGGCTATTTGTATCTTCTTCTTCCCTAGTTCTTTTCCTTTATGTTCCATTGCATTGTGTGTCTGTCTCTTTTTTCCCTTTCTCTTATCTCTTCTATTTTTCTTTGGTGTAAAAGAGCTATGAGATACCATACAATTATTAATAGATAATACAGACTGAAGAAAGATTTGTATGATGAAATGATGATTGTTGTTTTATTGGCATTTTTAAAAACAAGAAAATCTGCTATGCTATATACCACATAGAAAACAGATATTAATTTTTAAAATGTTCTCTGGCTTTCAGAGTAAAAGTCAGCGCAAAAGCAGTTACTTACATTAAGTTTATTAAGGTTGACTTTATTATACTAGAACTACTCCATTATCAATAGACTGCTTGACTTAAGTAACGTCACTAGACAAATATAATGTTTTGCACTCTTCTGTACTTCTATAAAGAGAGTGGTGGTTTTGGGCTGGGGTTGTTTCTCAGTGATAGAGCACTCACTTGCATATGTGTAGCCATGGGTTTGATCCTCAGCACCTCATACAAATAAAATAAAATAATATAAAATAAATAAAGGTATCATGTTCATCTACAACTAAAAAAATGTTAAAAAAAAGAGAGTGATGGTTTTGTAGAAAAGTACTATTTATCATAGAAGATAAATGGCCTTTAAAATATCTTCTCTTTACTTAAAAAATTAAAAGAAAAATCTAAAATTGTACCTTTTAAAATAATATTTTCTAACCAATTTTATACTCTCATAATTACCAGGGTCCTAAACTGAAAAGAAAAATGGAGAATTTTGCTAATTCCTTTTCTACATCTTCATATACAGAATGACAATATTGAAATAAATGTTGTAACATAAATATGGGATGGAAATGTTGCTATCATAAAGAACTTGCTTATAATTATGTTTTCAAAGTAGACAGTTCTGGATTCTTCCTGTAATACAGAGAAGAAACAGATGTTTTGAAGTCAGAGAAATGTAAACCTGAGTGAGCAAAAAAGAACAGAAAAAAAGGCAAAAAAACATAGCATAAGAAATTCATCTGCATAGGTCGGGTACTGAGGACCACATTTGGAGTGCCAGTGACTGAGGCAAGAGGCGCTCAAGTTTTAGTTCATCCTCAACAACCTTAGCAAGATCCTGTCTCAAAAGCAAAATAAAGAAGACTGAGATGAAGCTTAATGGTTGGTATAATGCTATGTGTTCAATATCTAATAAAAAAAAATTCTAATTTCTCTGTAACTTAGTGACAGTTATCGTTTTGGTGTACCATGTAAAGCTCATAATTTGTGCATAAAATTGAGCACATTATGTAGGACTTTGGACACTCAAACTACAATTAGTTGCTAAAAGTTACAATTACAGATTTTTATAATTTTATTTTACTTGGAGACATTAATTAGTTTAATATAGGAACATGCAGAGGGTGTTCTGCAAAGCACTTAAAATTAATATTGTTTTAATTATAAAACTTTCTAAGAAATGCTATTTGGCGATATTGGGGATTGAATCTAGGAATGCTTTTACACTGAATTATATATCCTGTCCTTTTTACTTTTTATTTTGAGACAGTGTCTTGCAAAGTTGCTGAAGGTAGCCTTGAACTTGAATCCTCCTTCCTCAGTTGCCAGAGTACCTGGAATTACAGTTGCCACGGTTGTGGAAATGACATGTTAATTGTAATTTTCCTAATTGTTGATAAAAATTATGAGATACTTAAGCAGGATGTATAATAGACAATAATTATTTTTTACAATTAGTTCTGTCTTTTAAAGTACGAAAGGGTAAGAATAATAATAATAAAATTTGTTGTGGTCATTATTCAGTACCAGGTGTTCTCTAAGCAATTATATTCGATTTTATAACATCTATGAATCAGTTATTTTTGTATGTATGATCAAAGGCACAGACAAGTGATTTGTTCACGGTCACATAGGTGTGGAATATTTGAATCTAGTCAAATTGCTCTTACTCCTCTTATGAATTCAAATCTGCTTTCTTACTTCATGCCCCCTCCCCCAACTTATTCTACTCCCTTCATTGAACCTTTTTTCTTCCTGTCACATCTTCCTTTTCTTCACCCAAATTCTATGGAAAAAAAAATGACCATGCAAATGAATTGAAGTAAGAATGAGAGCCACACTAAAGGCTGCTACTTTTTTTATCCTCCTATTTATTTTTATCTATGGTCTTGAGTTTCTTAGTTTGATTGTTTTCCTTATATTTTGAAAAAAATTATTCTGGGCATTTTAACTAAATCACATAGAACCCAATATATATTCAAAACCTTTCTAGATACTATGTGGTGAATATGAAATAATTGCTGAGATTTGTTTATTAAATCATAAAAAATGGCATTCAATTAAATTTTCAAGAGGAAAGTATAGTTTATTACTAATAGGCCTTAACTATATTCTTGTTTTTAAATTTTTATTTTAAGCAAATTCTTTATTTATTTCTATGTAGTGCTGAGGATCAAACCCAGTGCCTCAGACATGCTAGGCAAGCACTCTGCCACTAACCTACAACCACAGCCCCTGTATTCAATTTTTAAAAATAAATATTGCTTTCAATTTAAGACCTCTAAAGTTAATGAACTTGAAGAAGAGAAGCCTATTAAAAATATGAAAATTTAGTCTGGTCCTATCTGTGGGGAGCCACTCTGAATGATTCGTGTCTTCCATCTCCATCTTAGAGCTGAGAGGCTTTGACTGTCACTACATCTCATAGTGACTTGGACATTGCCCTAGTCCTGGAAATTTGAGGATTCAGATATAGGCGTCGACCTACAGCCCTTGGGTCGAATTACACTCACATGTCCCATGTAACTCTGCCCCTTCTTACCTTTTGTGGATGGAAATCCCAAACATGCTTGCTCTCTCTCTCTCACCAGCCTCTCCTGACAATCCCTCACTCTCCCATTTAGGGAGCTTGAGGCCAAGAGCAGAGGAGCCACCCTGAAGCTTGTTTAAAGGTAAAGTGCGTAATTGTGTTTTATTTAGTGTCCCTGGAAATTCACACAAGCGACCTTAAATTCAGCTGACCCTGCTGGCCGGGGATGGCACCTATCTTCAATGACTTGGAGCCTAAGATTTTTTAAAAGGCAACTGAATAAGCAGAAATTCCAATAGACTCCAGTCATAACCTTACAGAGATAATAATTCTGATATATACATGTACACAGAGAAAAATCATAATAACCAAAAATATACATATTCTTTGGTGAAATTTCATCTTCTATTTCAATGTCAGGTCATTGAAGGAACTTGCATACTCAACTGCCTCTTGTCCCACACTTAAGGAAAACCTCCAAGCAGAAAGTTAAGCCATATTATAAGATGCTCATCTGGATGTGACTTCTAATGCATGCATTTGGGAGATGTATTTTTGATTATTATTTACGGAATTTTGACAATTTGAGGAAATGCAGAAAGGGGCAAATATTGGTAAAGATTCAATAAAACTGTGATTGAATGTTACTTTTCATTAAAAACTACAATACATTCAAATGTATGAAGAATGAACCATTTGTTTTTATTGATAAGTACTCAATTTATTTTACATGGCTAAAGAATCAAAGCAGCAAAGTTATAAAAACAGAAAACTTTTTCTTCTGGATACTTGGAAATAGTTTGCTTTGTTTATTTTGTATTTTTCTTAATTCAAAAGAATCATTAGGAAAATGGCAGCACTCTGGTAAAGCATTTCTTGGGAGTAATTTACTTATGTGGCTCTCAGACATATCACCAGATTTATTTAGGGTTAAACATAGATAATTATTCATCCATTTATTTGTTCTCAAAGATAATTAAAATATCACATAGAAAAAGAAAACATTGAATGTTTAATTTTCAACTCAACATTAGTTATATTTAGTTGGGTCCAATTTTAGAAAGTTTTCACTATTTATTACTTATTTTTGGTACCAGAGATTGAACCCCAGGGCACTAAACCACTAAGTCACATCCCCAGCCCTTTTGAGACCGTTCTCACTAGGTGGCTTAATAGCCTAAGTTTCTGAGGCTGGTTTTGAATCTGTGATCCTCCTGCTTCAGTCTCCTGAGCTCCTGGAATTACAGGTTTGTGCCTCCATGGCCAGCAGTTTTCACTGTTCATTATAACAGTTCTAATATCTATTAGATGTTCTTTCACATCTTCCAGTATCAAATACATATTTTTATATAATGCAAAATATATGTAAGGTTACCTTGTGACATAATTATAATTTAGTGCATATCATTTATTAATTTCAACTTTCTTGCATTCAAACTTCCAACAATACAAT
Source organism: Callospermophilus lateralis (assembly GCF_048772815.1). NCBI lineage: Eukaryota > Metazoa > Chordata > Mammalia > Rodentia > Sciuridae > Callospermophilus > Callospermophilus lateralis. Next base: position 49,047,137 of record NC_135312.1, on the reverse strand, counting down.
GTAGACAAGTTGTAGTCTCATGATATGTCAAAAGTACATAAGAAACAGTTCTTACTAGAAAAAAATAAAATTTTTCTATCCATAAATCAAAAGCTATTTTTAGTTAACATTTTATTGATCGCCCAGCATTTGGACAATTCATATATTCCCTCTCTCTTGAAATAGCTCCTATTATATTGTGTTAGTTTTTCTCTTTCAGACGTTCTTCTTGCCCCTTTGGGGATTGATTCTCTATATTTCAGCTAAGAAATGTTGAAATTTCCTAAACTTGATCTGAAGACATGAGACAGAGATAGAGATAGAGATAGAAATGGAAGAGGGAAGAGAGACTCTGTTCTATCTCTGTTGGGAATGTTGAATAATATACTACTTCAATGTGGCCTAAAGTATATCAGCATCAATATCATTGAAGAGCTTCATAAAAATGTAGAGTTGGGGCCACATTCTGAATCCACTAACATAGAATGTATATTTTAATGAGTTTTGTGGTCATTTATTTACACATCACAATTTCAGAAAGAGTACACTTTCCTTAATTTAAAAGTACACATTTCTTAGTGTGATTTTTTTATGTTAATAGCCATCTCTTACTGGGCTATAATTTCTTTGACATAGAATTCTTAGATGACTAGTGTAGGTACTAGTCCAAATTAATTGAACTCTCCAGCCATTAAATCATTAAATGCCACTATGAAGACAATCGCAAGTAATCTATAACACCAGGTATTGAACTATTCAAATTCCTATTATTTACATTTCACCACAGTTGTATAATACTTACCATCCTTACTTATGCTTCTTATAAGAAGTTAAGTTTCTTTTTATAAGAAGTTAAATTTTACTGACCTGGAAACTAAATTTTGATCATTAAAATAATAAAAAAATGTGATGAAGACAATGCATAATGAAACTACCATTTGAAGGAATTTTATATGCTTGACCATCTCTATTTACACATAATATTGAAAATAGCCATTTGTGTTTGCTATTTCTAAGATAAAAATATAACCCCAAGAGAGCACATTGCTTTGTCTCTCAATTCCAAACTGTTCAAAATATTCTATATAAGTTTATATTATTCCTATAATTTTGCTATAACTTATTTTTGTTTTATAATGAACAGCACATCTACCAGATTTTCTTTGATGTATTAACCATGATGCTTTTATAATTTGTTAAATGGAGTATGTTCTTTTTTAATGGAGTAGTTAATCTTGGTTTCATGGGCCCCAAGAAGACTGTGAATGCATTCGGACCAGTGATTAATCTTCTTTCTGTGGTCCTGTTCTATTCTCATATTTCTTTTTTGAATTGATATAGCAAGACAAACACAAGTTCTTTTTCCTTAACATTTTATAACCTCCTGCAACAATATAATAAGAGATCCAGAAACAGATTATATGATTTCTAGATAATATGGCATCATGTATATTTTAATAATTGGGCTTTTCAGACAAGCATGAATCTACAGCTCAGGAATGATACAATCAAATTGCTTTAGTGCTTTCACTATTATGCTAAGATTTTCTATTATAGACAAAAGCAAAACATAAAGAACTGATATAATTAAATTTTTTTGGTTAGATCTCTCCATATTCCTCTAATTGTCATATTTTTGTCTAACAATACTAAAAAGAAAACTCGATCAAAAAGAGCAATCTCTGCAGGGTGATCCATAATAAAATCTAAGTCTCTATCTGTACAATAAAAATAGAGGAAAAAAAAAGGCAGACACAGAAGAAGAGATGATCCTTGGTCTCCTCACTTACTGGAACGCAGTAATATAATAAGCATGAAAACCAGATTTAAAAAGCTTTTAAAACTCTACTCATTTTTCTCCATCATTTTTAATGTACTACTAAGAAATATATTTCATTTTCACATGGTGAATGATTGAAACCAAAGAAGTTAAAGTTTTCTTCTTCCTAATGGAATGGATGTCTTATCTTTTCAAAAAGCAAAGTGAGTCAGTCTGTGTTGCAATTTGTTTGGCTAACACAGCAGTCTGGAGAAAGAGAATGGTTGGCTTAGGGATTGCCACTACTCTGCTCCCCCCCACCCCCGCCCCCAGGGATCTCCTCTTTTATTTAATGTTTGTTTTTGGTCTCTGTGACATAGTCAGGGATTTTTATGAAATAGTTCTATAAAAAAAAGATGTACTTTCAAACAATTACTCTAAAAATGTGATGATGATTTTTAAGTAAGTAATGAAAAGGGTTTCAAATAAACATAAGAGATGTTAAGACTAAAACCTATTAAGGACTAAGGACATTAAGCAATCAAGGAAGTAGATATCTAACAAAACACATGCTTAAGGGAAATTCAACTGGTGGCATCATACAAATTATTCTCTAAGTTTACATAAAAATAAAGAATAAAAGGGTCCCCAAACCTTGCTCCATTTACCAAATGGAGAAAAACATGTAATTAGCAAAAGAAAAAATTACTGCACACCCAGATAAATGGAGGACAGGAGCCAGTAGATAGGTTCCCAGGCATCCAAGGCACTATGTCCTCTCCCTCGCCTTCACCCTTGCACTCCTCTAGAATCTTGCAGCAATTATTTGAGAAATTGCTGGCATGCTGTCTTCAAATTTGTTTATGGTACTATTCTTGTTGATGGATAAAATTAACCTGTTAGCTCTTTGTTTTCATTGACTAGATGTGACTTCCTTACAACATAATTACTTTTAAATTCTTACAAAAGTATACAACTCCATTCTTTTTCTTATTTATATCCAACATGGCTTTTTTTTCTTGACTTTTAATGCAAGATTAAAAAAAACAAATCCTGGAAACACATGTTTTATAAGAAGGCAATAATGTGAAATTTTAAGATAGTTATAAATACGATTTTCAAACAAACCTGAATTAACCTTAGATAATTGCAGTTCAGAAGTCTATTTTAAATATCTGTAGAGTGAGTAAAAGTGTCAGTAACATATATGTCTCCCTCATCCTCACAATGGTGGACTCCTGCAGGGCTGTCACATGGCCAATAAAAGAGTGACCTCAGGAAATGAAAGTGAAGACACTTCAAGGTTTCTTCAAAGAATTGGTTTCAGAACAATTGAATTGGCTCATGTAAGCAGACACATCACAGCACTTTGGAAAAATAACTCCAGGGAGGGCTATATACTGATAGAGTCAAGTTTTTCGTTATACATCAATGCAGCAAAGCAGCCCTTGAGAACAAACCATAAACCCTGATGTGGGTGATTTCCTTTTTTTAAAATTATGGATCTCAGAAGCTTCCAAGTGAAAAATAAAAATGACTGTTAAAACAAGAATAACAACTTTGTTACTCTGAATAAACTTGAACAAGTTTCTATACATTTCCTTTAGTTTTTAATTTCTTTTGTTTCACATTTCTTACATATAATATAGAGATGAGGATGCTGAGGTGTTTACCAGCTAAAGTGTATGATTCTGTGATTTGTAAATGTTAAATGCAGCATAGTAGAGTTTGGCTATGTATTATTACTTTATCATTTTTTTAAACTCATGCTTGCAGAAAGTATAATGTCTTTTTAGAAATACCTTCATTAATCATACACTTATTGAATGTATTGGAAACACTGTAATAAAATATTGGGATCAAGTAGCATTAATGAAATTATATCCTAGCAATAAACCTACAGTAAGAAAGAACTGAAGCTCTTTTCATTTACTATACTGTAGATAACAACTTCATCTACAGTATGTATTTCTTTTTTTTTTTTTTTTTTAAAGAGAGAGTGAGAAAGACAGAGAGGGAGAGAGAGAGAATTTCAATATTTATTTATTTTTTTAGTTCTCGGCGGACACAACATCTTTGTATGTGGTGCTGAGGATCGAACCCAGGCCGCACGCATGCCAGGTGAGCGCGCTACCGCTTGAGCCACATCCCCAGCCCCAGTATGTAATTCTTTGGATAAATTATGAAACAGGTTTTATCTTTCTTTTGAGGCTTCTAAAAAGCCTTCCTCAATTTCTGTGAAACTTAATTTTCTTCTTCTCATCTTTCTTTTTCTACTGATATAATGTTAATTCAGCCTTTGATGGACTGGAACGTGTACTTTATAAATGCTTCTTAACCAATTTATTTAGCTTTAAACTCTTTCATGTCCAATTTTATTTCATTCACTCAATGACTGAATCATTAAATATAGCTCTCACAATGTCAACTGACATCAAAAAATTTATTTATAAATAAATTCCTTAGTTAGGAATTTATTGCCAACTGGTTTCAGATAATCAATATTTCCTCTTCCCTTATACTTTCAATGTATATATTTTAGTGTTCAGTCACAGTAGACAATTCACACATATTGAAAAATTTTGCATATATTTTCATCCATCCATATAATTCCTTTGTTTCTGAGTATCACGATCAGGTTTCTAAAGCTGTGATAACAAAATCTCAGTTGCTTCTGATGCTGTTACCTCCTACTTCAGACAAAAAGTAGATGCACTTGTTTAAGAACAACCCACTATTATTTTTTGCCAGTCTTTATTTTCTTTATTTTAGTTTAGTACAGTGAATATGATATTTGTGTTCCCATACAAATCCACCATTTGTGTCTCACTGTAAAGACCACTTCTTTTGACTTTCTCAAGTTCTTTGTATTGGAATTATGCTTTTTGTAGTTAGAATAAAAAATTTCTCATTTTGTACTGGGTCATGACATCAGCATTAAAAATGTAACCCATTTATAGCACATATGTTGCAAAGGTCTGCATCTAGTCTGGCATATGAATCTAAGTTTCTGTATCATATCACATAATAAGCTTTCAAATCTTTCAGTTTGCATAAATGATGCATAGGATGATTCCTGTTAATTTCAAAGGAAACCAAAGAGGCATATAGCTATTTTAAAACTAGAGCTTTAATACATCATGGTAAGCAAAAACAAATTCTAACATATAATTAAAAGACAAATGCTGACAGAATATTTGGAACTTAAAAATGTTGGAACCAGGCATGGTGGCGCATGCGTGTAATCCCAGCAGCTCAGGAGGCTGAGGGAAAAGGATGGAGCGTTCAAAGCCAGCCTCAGCAAAAGCAAGGCACTAAGAAACTCAGTGAGACCCTGTATCTGAATAAAATATGAAATAGGGCTGGGGTTGAGGCTCTGTGGCTGAGTGACCCTGAGTTCAATCCCCCGTCCCCTTCCCCCAATTTTTTTTTAATTTAAAAAATGGAAATAGCATATGATTTGTAGTATGGATATTATGATTATTGTAATTGATCAAAATGACTTTCCCCATATAATTTAACAATTATTTGACTTAATTGTCAATGATTTTATAGCAAAGCATTTTCTTCATTTCTATGAAGTTCTCATTTCAACTTGAATATACAAATTGTTGTTCTCAATACTCTATGAAGTATGGAACTTTCTCATCTAGTTGCCTATGCACTAAACATCTGGATTTTAAATCATGTGTAAAGTTTAGATATTATAAATTTATATAAAAATATCAAAGGATATAATTTTCAAAAAGGTAATAAATGACATATATATGAATATATACAAAATAATCAAGTGTCAAGATTTTAGTAAGTAATAAGAAATCCAGTAAATTGTTAAAACTGGTTCAAGAGATTCCAAAGAATAGACACATTCTTGATGTCCAGATAACTCTATACTTCATGACAGGCAATGAGAAAAGCTGAAATAAATTTGCAAATACATATAAAACTGATAAATATTAAAAGCATGACCATATATAATTTTTTAAATTATCGCTTCCATATTAGTTGGGTGGGATGGGAAAAATCAGTTGCCTTCCCATCAGACACAGTCAAGTTTCATTTCTGTGATCAAAAATAGTTTGTATCACCAACAGAAATTTACTTTTCATAGGTTAATTTCTATCTATATACAGTTTCATAAATAGACCAGTAAACACCAAGAAAGTCATGCTCTCTCTATAATCAGATAGTCTCAGCTGTCTGCCAAGCAACACAACATTCTGTGGGAAAGATACCTAATAGTTACAGATTATTTCACAATTTTTTTTCTTTTCATTTTTTTGGGGGAGTGGGTTCAGTATTATCTCCACGTTCTATACAGGTGATAATATATAGAAAATCACTTATGGAAGATGACAAGGAATTTTTTTTTAAGTTTGAAGTTTCCTGATTCTTAACATTCAGATACATAATTATCAAACTACAATTACAGCAAACCTACTCCAAATTTGCTATAAACAGAAACAGACTGCAAATGTCTTTGAAGGTCTCAATTTTCATCTCTGTTTGTATACAAACTAAAAGGAAAACATATTCTTACTGATATTATAATTGAAATATAAGTTATAAATGATTTTGTTAGTAATTTTCTATATAAAACATCAATATTTTATTTCTTAAATTAACACTGTTTAAAGACATATTGAAAAAGCCATTCTCATTCCTGTCTTTGTATATCCCCCAATTTTAAAAACAATGTCACAATTAAACAATTAGTATGTACAGAGAATAAAATAAGACTTAATATACAAATAAGATTATATTTAATTATTCTCAGTTTTGTCTGGTCAGAATCTGCCAAGGAAAATCTGAAAAGATCTGATAATGAATATAAAACAAATCAGAAACGGGATTTGTTTTGTTTATTTTATTTTTCTTTTTCATTATATTTGAGTTCCAACATCCAGATAGGTCTCAAGTGAAAAATCTATATTGTTTTCCATTGATGTGTTTATTCTGCTTCCCTTTTTGCCTTTTCTAGTGATGTGTACCCTTTCAGTGGGCATTAACCTTCTCAAACCATTAAGCCCTTTGTGTTAACTCACAGAGCTGGAAAAGTCTACAGAGTTCACTGGTGGAAAGTTCCATATCTGTGTTCTATTCTTTTCTCCATCAGGATTATTAATACTATAAGAAAATTGCTCACAAAGGTATTCTCTCCCTTATTGCATTTTAATAAGCTGCTTATGCTAAGCAGGTGTCTGCATTTGAGAGGGGTGCACACATCTATCCAAGGGATAAACAGGTGAACCTGCTTTAACTGAGTCATTTACATGACTCTATAAAATATGTATGGCCAATTTACATATCAATGCAAATAGCAATATTTAGATGTTCCTTTTGACTTGTTTTGAGAGATAAAAGTAAGAAAGATACTAGGGATTTAGAAAGATTATCCTGAAATTCTCATTAAAGATATACACTATAGGTGATAAAGTAAAAGGCATACAGATTCAAACATATTCTAAATATTTTGAACTCTAAAACCACTGAGAACTTTTCTTAATAGAAGGCATTCATTTTTTTTTAATTCTAGGCCATCATGTTGAAAAATTTAGGTATAAATTATCTTGATAATTTTATGAGATTTACATAAAATTGGTAATAGTAGTATTAGGTGGTTTTCTATGAGATTCAGGTTTTTTTGGTTGGTTGGTTAGTTTTTGATGTTTTCTTTTTGTCTCTCTTGTTTATTTTCATTTTTATTACCTGGGATGCCTACTGTGCTTCAGTAGAAATGCCAAAAATTCTTTAAACAATTAGAGAACAATAATTGTATCCAGTGACAGAAATTTTTCTCTGGGTAATACATAAGAGCAATATACTTTTACTCAGTACTTCCAGCTGGATATTGTAAAGAATGCACCAAAAGGTCATAGTTTATCAAGATGTCCAGGTGATCCTGGAAAACATTAAAGTTTGAGAAGCATTGAGAAGCATCAGCCCAATTCTGAAACATTGCAATATAATCACAATATATTTTAATATGAAAAAGAGTATCATACAAAAATAATGGAAAACATGGCTCAATACTACTTCCATATTGGTTTTAATCAAAGTTGGATGATTTTGCCATTTGTATTAGTAGAGTATTTACACTATCTCTCAAAATAAAGTCAAAATCATTAGCATGCAAAGTATGTCATGACTTGGGCAGAGCACAATCATGTCATGATTATATAAAAATTAACTAGATACATTAAACACTTGAAATTTTTAAAACTCCTATATCCATTTTGCCTCTGTACTTTAATATGCTCATTCTTCTGACTTGAATGAAATAACATTCTATGCCTCTCCTTTTCAATTTGATGAACATGCCATCAAGTATATCTATTGTGATTTCCTGTCTGATTTTTTTTTTAATAGGGCACTCAACCTGTGAGCCACATCCCCAGCCCTATTTTGTATTTTGTTTAGAGACAGGGTCTCACTAAGTTGCTTAGTGTCTCACTTTTGCTGAGGTTAGCTTTGAACTTTTGATCCTCCTGCCTCAACCTCCTGAACTGCTGGGATTACAGGCAGATGCCACTGCACCCTGCCTTGCCTGGTATTTAAACACTTCTTATTGTAATATTTTACTTGTATTTCTATAGGATACCCATTGGAATAATAATGGGATGAGCTAAAGAAAGTAGCTTGAATCTGGAGCACAAATTTTATATAGGTCAGAGTGAGAGCAGGTCCTGGAGAAAGAGGTTGATAGTAGATAACAATTTACAATATACAAACACGTATACATACATATTCAAACTTATTTACACTCTAGACCTTTAGAAGTTGGAGAATGCGAAGCTGTAACATTTGTCTTTATATCTCTATGGGCTAGACATATTAGATTCTGAGAACGTTTGAAAGAATGGATAAAAGATTATTGGTGTATTCAAAATGATTTTCATTTTTTACATTTATATGAGATCTTAGCATGCCAGTACACTTAGATTATGTATAATATTTATTACATTGATAGAGAATCAGAATATGTCTTTGAAAGAATAAATTATATCTCTTTCTTCACTCTTAGAATATTACAATGTATAAGAAAGAGAGAGAAGAAGATGAATCTTGTTTATGTTATCAAATGAATGTGGAAGTATTTCATGACAGAATGATGGAAAATCTAGTCCTACCTCATTTCTGGATTCTGTTATGCATAAAGAACATAATACCCTCAGAAACAATATGCAGGTATCAAAAGGGTAAACTATTTTCTGATGAATAGAAAAAAAATGGGTGGTCAAAACACTTTCAAATATTATTTTAACCTTGGTATTATATCAGTCTACACTAAAATTTAAATAAATGACTTGCTTTGCAAAAAGGTAGAACAATTACAGAATGAATAAAGATGAGAAAAATACTTAGGACGCAATGAAAACCACTACTTTCTGCAGTATTGCAGAAATAGTTGCATATTTTGGAACACTTCAGTAAGTCTAGCTTTAGTGTTTTATGAAAAATTACATAATTATAATTGGGATATATCTCTGTATAATATTATCAGTTCAATCTACCATGCTCATGCATAATTTAGAATGTGAGATGAGCCAATGAGGTTTTTACTATTTCTTGGAATGCTTAAGTCCACATCCTCATTTCATTCCTAAAATACCTTCGATTCCCTAAACAGGCTTACCAACTATTACAATTATTCCTTCTGTCTGATATTTATTCATGCATGTATTATTTATTGATTACTTACAGTCAGTTGAGGACTACAAAAGAATTATTATAAAGAGGATAATAATGGGGTGAGCTAAAGAAAGTAGGTTGAATCTGGAGCACAAATTTTATATAGGTCAAAGTGAGAACAGGTCCTGGAGAAAGAGGTAGATAGTAGATAATAATTTTTGAAATTAATATTCTATGAAGGGTTCCCCCCATTTGCACCCCTCCATAAATAAAGGAATGATGCCTGATGGGTTGTGCTTTATCTACCTCTATAGCCTTTGCATTAAGCATGGTTCTGAATAGTGAATCTGTGCATTATTTTTCTTTATCAATCTAAAGAAGCTGTTATTTCTTCCAACATTACTTTTCTCCATTATCTATTTTTTCCTATAAAATTTCCTTTTAGTTGCATCTTGAAATTTCTCACTGTACTTTTCATATCTTTTATTTTTATTTATTTTTATTTTGGGTGTGCTACTGGGAATTGAACTCAGGGACACTTAACCACTGAGCCCTATTTTGTATTTTATTTAGAGACAGAGTCTCACTGAGTTGCTTAGTGGCTTGCAGTTGCTGAGGCTGGTTTCAAACTCAAAAACTTCTTATCTCAGCCTCCTAAACTGCTGGGATTACAGGGGTGTCCACCAATTCTGGTTGATTTTTTTTTTAACTTGTCTTATGTAGAATAATTTTATTGTGGTAACTTTTTTTATTAAAAGGAATAATTCTTCCATTGGTCTTATATCGTCTTCATTTGTTCTTCATGTTCCTATCTTTTAATAGAAATAACAAATTGGGGAGGATTCAAGATGGCAGATTAAAGGAAGGCTGCATTCCTAGTTGCTCTATGGCTTAGGATTCAAGCAGCAGGAGTATTTCTCAGCAAGGTGGATGTATTAGTCAGGGTTCTCTAGATAAACAGAATCAACAGGAAATATGATTATAAAAAGGGGATTTATTATATTGGCTTACACAACCAAAAGCTGGACAGTCCACAATGGACATCTGCAGACTGGAGAGCTGGAGAAACCAGTAGCTACATAGTCCAAGATGCTGACACCTCAGAACAAGAAGGATCAAGAGGACTAGGGATATAGCTTGGTTGGTAGAGTGCTTGTCTGGCATACATATGGCCCTGGATTCAAACCCCAGCACCACCATGAAAAAAAGAAAAAGAGGAATCAATAATGCTACTGCAGTCAGGGATTCAGAGATGGAAGTCTTTTGGAAACTCCCTAGAAAATTATTGGCAGAGTCTGCTTTGGAGGAGTGAAGGAGTGATATTCTGATATCTGCAGGTGATCACATTTACAATCAATAATCTATTCAAGAACTATGGAGCTTACATCTGTTGCTGCTTCTACTTTTATTCCATCCAAGCCACCACCCCATAGGATAGTGATGTTCACACCAGGAGGGTCTCTACTTCAGTAGGCTATCCCACATACCAATCATTCCTGAACACACCCTCATTGACACACCCAGAAGCCTTTTAGTCTTCCACATCTCATAATCCCATCAAGTTGGCAATTCAAATTAACCAGTACAGTGGATAAAGGGGATTTCACTAAAATTCAACATTGGACAATCAGACTGTGTTAGAAACTCATAAATTTGGGTACATTGAACAAAGAAAAAAGAATACATTGGACCCAAGCCAGTTGTAGCTGGTTCACCACAGAAGTGGGGGACAACACACAGAAAACACAACAGACAAATGTGGTGAGGAAAAACTTGAGATCAGAAAAGCAGCTTGAATTTGATGATAAAAAGGCTACACTGTGAACTGGCCATACTGAAGCTCATGCTACTGAGCTGGGAGATCATACTGCCCCAGCTAGTACCTGCCATGTGGCCTAGGGTGTACCTAGCAGAATGTGAGCGAAAGAGGCATAGAGAAGATTGCACCCAGGGTAATTGAAATCAGAAAAATGAAGGGGAACTAAACTTGCCTTTCATTTGAGTCTGGCAGCTTACATGACTAGCTAAAGCCCACTGGGAATCTGAATAGGCAGGTGTGAATACACTCAGGGACTAAGCCCGGGAGGGCTGTGTTCATGGGCAGCACAGTCTGTGGTTGATTGGCTCCCTGTCAATGGGTAGAATTCTTGGGAGGCTCCTGAGATACACATTCCCAACAGAGTTTGGTAACTACCAGGCACTAAGGAGTGTGTGGATCTAGTCTCTCCAGAGCAGATATCACCCAACAAAACCCCTAAATCCTGATTAAATTCTAGTCACTGAAACTCCACTGAAACATATAGAACTGTGCAGGAGCCCCACTGGTAGTGCATTGATATGATCTGTGCAGAGAAAAACTCCAACTGTCAATGTTTCCATTCTACCCTACCTCATACTGGTGAGAAAGGAAGCTGAAAGCTATTTCAACCGTTTTCAATCTTGGACCACTCCAAATTTCAGCTTGGTGAGCAAAAAACAAATGTCGCTGTGTACTGCACAAGGAGGGATCAGATAACTGCACAGAGGTGAGCTGACAAATGAAAAGCCTGAAATAATTAATAAGAAATAAAAGACTAAAGACACAGGGCAGGAGTTTCACAGCAGGGGGCCTTGTGCTAGGATTGGACCAGATGGGTTTGATCTCTAACAATGGAAAAAGGCCCATGAATACTTTATTTAATGGTAAGTGCATCACAGGGATTTATTGTCAGGATGGGTTCTTCAAGGTAAACAAAGTCAGCAAGAACAAGCTAATTGGAGCTTGTCTATTTCCACAATATCTTCTTCTTGCTCAGAACAGCTGGCACCTCAAAGCTGTTGAGTGTGGCCATATTTTTTTTTACCCTTGGGCAGGAGGCATCTAAATTTAAAGGTATCAAACCAATAAATTCCATGCCAGGCACAGAATCTGCCCATTAACAGTAATCACTTGCAAATAGGCATGTCTTTCAGAACTGTTGTACTGAGAGAAATCCAAAAGGGCAGTCTAGCTGTCCAAGGTATGGAATTCAAAGCAATGATTGGGTTTGGGGATATAGCTCAGTTGGCAGAGTGCTTGCTTCCCATGCACAAGGCCCTGGGTTCAATCCCCAGCACCACACACACACACACACACACACACACACAAAGCAATGATTTATTTGCCACTCTTGACACAAATTGAGAAAGGGGTTAACAACCCCCAGGCACTTGTATGATCTCTCCCCGCCATACCTCTCTCTCTATCTCTATCTCTATCTTTATCTCAGTATGCAGCCCAAGAAAAAATGGGAAGGACAGTTGGGCAGAGATAGTAGCCATCCATTCATGTCAATTATTTGGACTCTACCAGTTAAGATGATTCCTTCATTTTTCATTAATAATCTGCATGAGTGTGTGTGTGTGAGTGTGTGTGTGTGTTTTGCTGTGCTGATTGGTTCATAGACATATATGCATGCATATTTGTTTACTTTTTTCTCATTTTAGCATTTTAAAAATTTACTTACTTCTTCCTTGCTTTGTCTTTTTGAAGATTAGGATTTTTGGTTCATTTTGTTTTTGTTTGTTTCTCTTGTTTCTTTCTCTCTTATTCTCCTGCTACAATCAAATTATCTTGTTCTTTCTTTCTCCCTTTACTTTGTTGTTCTCAGTTTTTCCTCTTTCCTTGTAACCACCACCTGCTACAGCTCTTCTACATTATCTCTGAAATTGTTAATTCTCTTTTGCCTTCCTATCATATTTGCTTTTCTCTTAATGAACTGTATTTTTACCATATTTTAAAATGAAGTGGTTTATATAACTCCTGACTCCATCATTTATGCTGTTTTAGTTATGATTGCCGTGGATAATGCATTTTGAAACCTGATGTTTGCCTTAATGTCAGACCTATTGTGTTTGCTGTTGGCAATTGCTAGCCCCATCATTCCCGTTTTTGTGATAATAAACATTGTAGATGTCATAGTAGGAACCAGATATTTATTTTAATGCTACATGTTATTTGCATCAGTTGTTGAAATTGTTTTTCTCCTCTTCTGTGAGATGCTCTGGCACTACAAGTTCTCAAGATAGAAACTGCTGATGAACTAAAATTAACAAAAAGCAAGTGCACCTTGCTGCATACACAAATTAATGACAGTTAAACTTCAGCTTTACTTTAATAAAAGTAAAAAAAAAATCCAAGAGAATACAGAAAAACATCTGAATGAATTTAAAAAGCCAGTACAGGATATGAATGATAAATTCAATAAGAAGATAGAGATATTGAAAAAAGAAGCAGATAGAGATATTGATAAAGAAGCAAATAGAAATATTTGAAATGAAAGACACAGTAACTTGAATAAAATGTTTAGTTGAAAATCTCTCTAATAGGGTAGACTTACCAAGACAAAATCTTGGGGCTGGAAGAAAAAGTGATCATTCTTGAATATTTAGACAGGATTAAAGAAAAGAAAATAAGTAATCATGATCAGGATATGCAAGAACTCTGGGATATCAAATTTAATGTCATTGGAACTGAGGAGGGTTGTAAGATTCAGGCTAATGGAATGGGTAACCTTTTCAGGGAAACAATAAAAGAAAAAATTTCCAAACCTTGACAATAAGATGGACATAGAAGCAAGAACATCCAGAACCCCAATTAGACAAGATCAAAACAGAATCTCTCCATGACACATTATAATTATAATTCCTAAAATATATTCCAAGGATAGAATTTTAAAAGCCTCAAGAGAAATATGCCAGTCTCTTTTAGAGATAACACACTCAGAATTCTCAGCACAAACTCAAGATGGAGGGCTTGGAGATATATGTTCCAAGTCCTAAAAGAAAATGACTGAAATAAAATAACTGTATGCTCAGCAACTATTCTTCAAAATAGAAGAGGAAATAAAAAACCAAGATAAGCAGAAACCAAATGAATGGATAGCAACTAGCACTATATAACTTACTTGAAGAAATACTATACACTAAAGAAATAGAAAAACAAATCCCATATCTCACAAAAGAACAAATCTCATTTGAAGAGTAGCTAATTAAATAAAAACCATGACCAAATTAACCCTTATGAATAAATAAAAATGGCAGTAAACATTTCTCTATAATAACATTGAATGTAAATGATCTCAACTCTCCAATTAAAACACATAAGCTGGAAAGATGGATAAAAAAATAAAACCCTATATGTTGTTTGCAAGACTCATAGGCAAAGATAACCATAGCCTGACAATGAAAGGACAGAAATTGATATATGATGAAAATGGAGCCTGAAAACAAGCAGCAGTGACTACTCTCATATCTAATAAAGCAAATTTCAAACCAAAGTTAATCAGAAGAGATAAAGAATGACACTTTATAGTAATAATATAAATATTTATGCCTCAAATGTTGGTGCAACAATTACATAAAAGATACACTACTCAAATTAAAGCCCCAGCTACATCCCTGTACAATAATTCTGGGTGATTTTAACACACATCTCTCATCATTAAATAGGTCATCCAGACAAAAAGTTAGTAAAGGATATTTGAACATGAAAATATTATAAACCAAATGTATTTAATAGACATCAGTAGAATATTTTATCCAAAACAGATGACTATACTTATTTCTCATTGGCTCATGGAACTTTCTCCAAATTACACCATATTGTAGGTCAAAAAGCAACTCTTAGCATATACAAAGCAATTGATATAATTCTTTGCATCTTATCAAGTTATTATTAAATAAAAATAGAAATCAACGTATCAAAACCCTACAGAATATGTAAAAACACGTGGAGATTGAACAACACACTTAAAAAAAAATACTTGTAGCTAGACACATTTACAGTCCCATCCCTGAACAATATACTTTTCAATGATGAATGGGTAATGGAAGAAATCAGAGGATAAATTTAAAAAAATTTAGACTCAAATTATAATTACATTACCAAAACTTTTGGGACACAATGCAGACAGTTATAAGAGGAAAGATGATAGAAATGAATACCTGCATAAGAAATGCAGAAAAACTGCCAAATAAACAAGCTACCCATGACTGTCAACTACCTTAAAAAAGAGGAATAAAACTTTCCAAAACCAGTAAATAGAAGGAAATAATTAAGATTGAACCTGAAATTAATAAAATTGAGAATTTAAAAAATTATTTAATATAGTGCTATATTGTCTAGACAGATCCCTCAGGCAGAAGAAGAAAATAAAAAGGATAAAAATTGGATGGAAGAAATCAAATTTTCATGCTTTGCAGATGATATGAACTTATACTTAGAAAAGCCAAAAACCTATACCAAAAGACTGCCATAGTTAATAAACGAATTCAACAAAATGGCAGATAATGAAACCAACAAACATAAATTAAGATCTATCTCTCCTATATATCAATAATGAATTTGCTGAGAAAGAAATCAGGAAAACAATTCCATTCGCAGTGGCATAAAATAAATAAAATTTGGGGGAGTCAATTATCAAAAGAGGTGAAGGATCTCTACAATGAAAACTATAGAACTTTAAAGAAATAAATCATAGAAGGCATAAGATGATGGAAAGACCTCCCATATTCATAGGTAGGCAAAATTAATATTGTTAAAATGGACATACTACCAAAAGCCATATACAGATTAAATGCAATTCCCATCAAAATACCAAAGACATACTTGGCAGAACTATAAAAAACAGTCATAAAATTCATTTAGAAGAATAAAAGACCCAGAATAGCCAAAATGATTCTAAGCCAAAAAAATAATGATGGAGGCACCACAATACCCAACTTCAAATTATACTATACAGCTAAAAATAACAAAGACTGCATGATAATGGCATAAAAACAGACACATAAACCAATGATACAGAAGACTCAGGGACAAACCCACACACATATAGTCTCATCTGGTCTGATATAGACTGCCCAAAACATACATTCATACATTGGAAAAAAGACAGCCTTTTTAATAAATGGTGCTGGGAAAACAGTTTATCCATATGTAAAGGAATGAAACTATGGGCTGGGGATGTGGCTCAAGTGGTAACGCGCTCGCCTGGCATGTGCGGGGTGCTGGGTTCGATCCTCAGCACTACATAAAATAAAAATAAAGATGTTGTGTCCACCGAAAACTGAAAAATAAATATTAAAAAGTTCTCTCTCTCTCTCTCTCTCTAAAAAAAATAAATAAAAAGAATGAAACTATGCTCTTGTCTCTCACCTGCACAAAAATCAACTGAACATGGATCAAAGATCTAACAATAAGAGCAGAAGTTGTGAAATTCCTAGAACAAAATGTAGGGGTAACATTTCAGCACACACACACAGGCAAAGACTTTCTCAATAGGACCACTAAAACTTATGAAATAATGACAAGAGTTAATAAATAGATGAAATCAAATTAAAAAGCTTCTGCCCCTGAAAGGAATGTGAAGAGAGAATGCAAGGAATGGGAGGAAATCTTTGCTAACTACTTTTCTGACAGACATTTAATATGGGGACACATAAAGAACCAAATTCTTCACTCCAAAAAATAAAAATAATAAAAAAAAAGAACTCAACTAATGAAAAGGCAAATGGCATTTCTCAAAAGAAGAAATACAAATGGCTAACAAATATATTTTTAAAAATGCTCAACATTTTTAGCAATTAGGGAAATGGTAATCAAAACTACACTGAGATTTCATCTCACACCAGTCAGAATGGCAGTTTTCAAGAATACAAACAATAAGAAAAGCTAAAGTGGGTAAGGAGAAAAAGTAACACTTTTACATTGTTGGCGGGATTGTTCATTATTACAACTACTATAGAAATCAGTATGGAGCTGTTTCAAAACACTAGGTATGGAACCATAATAGAGTGGCACAATTTACGTTAGTCAAACTATGAAAGTAGCCTACATTTCCATCAATGGATGAATGGATAAAGAAAATGCGATATATATACACAAAGGGTTGTATTCGTCCATAAAGAAAAATGAAATTTTTATCATTTACGAGGTGGAACTTGATACCATCATGTTAAGAGAAATAGAAAGGAATGGAATATTTTAATATTTATTCGAACTCAGAAGGTCAAGTTTCATATGTCTTCTTTCAGATGCAGAGCTAAAGAGGAAAAAGAAAAAGAAAGATGTTGGGAGCTGAATCTTATGAATATCAAAGTGTGATCAGTAAAGGAAAGGGACCAGAAGTGGGAGGAGAGGAGCATGGGGAGAAATGCTAGGGAATCATATTGGCCAAATTATATTATTGTATTGTGTGCATGGACAAATATCTAGGGACAAAT
The DNA here is from genome assembly GCF_048772815.1 of Callospermophilus lateralis. Taxonomy (NCBI): domain Eukaryota; kingdom Metazoa; phylum Chordata; class Mammalia; order Rodentia; family Sciuridae; genus Callospermophilus; species Callospermophilus lateralis. The sequence goes on along the minus strand of NC_135312.1, from coordinate 49,029,526 downwards.
CCCATCATGATGTTGAATTGTGATGCTCTATTGCAAAAGCAATGTGGAAAGAGAGAAACAAACAAAAAAGAACAAAATCTACAAGGTAAATTCAGAAAATAAAAAAATAAATAAATAAAAATGATCCCTTTTCCTTTTCTGTAACAATGTATTTTTTGTTGCAAACTCTTCTTGTTTTTCCCCATAGATTGAATTCCTTTCATTACCTTTTAGACTCCCCTGTATTTTTTTCCTATAGAAAATTTATTGTTAGAGAAGTTTTAAGCTCACACAAAATTAAGATAAGGGTATAGATTTCCCAGACATTCATTGCAAACCACATGTTTCCCCTATCATCAGTTTTTGCCCACAGGATGGATTTATTTGCTTCAGTTGAAGAATCTGCACATTATTATGCAATGGATTGATGACTCACTTCCTCCTGAACTTACATGTTAAATTCTCACCCCAATGGAGATGATTTCAGGATTTAGAGCCATTGGAAGGTGATTGGTTATAAGGGCAGTACTCTCAGGACTGGGCCTATTTGCTTTTATAAAAGAAATCCCAGAGGTCTAACTCCCTCCCTTTCACCACATAAGGACACAGTGAAGAGAAGGCATCATACATAAACCAGAAAGACCATACACTGAATCTGCTAATATTTTGATTTTGAACTTCCCAGATTCCCTAATTACAAGAAATAAATTTATTTATAATCAAACACTTCATAGTATTTTATTATAGTAGCTGAAATGAACAAAGGTAATTATCAACCCAAATTCCACAGTTTACACACAATTTTACTCTTCATGTCACACACTCTAAGGATTAATCCAATGTAGTATGATGTGACTTTACCGTTGTAATACATGCATAGAAGTTTTATTGTCCTAAGTCCTTTCTACTCTACCTATTTCTGTCTCCCCCTAACCACTGATTTTTTTACTCTATCTACAATTTTGCATTTTACAGGATGCTCTATAGTTGGAATCATTTAGTATGAGCATTTTTAAATTGTGTCCTTCTACTTAATAAACATTTATGTTTACTTCATGTTTTCAAGGATTAGTAGCTCACTTCTTTCTAATGGTGAAAATGATTCAATTGTCTGGATGTAACACAGTTCATTCAACCCAGAAGGTGACTTACTGAAGAACATCATGGTTGTTTCCAAATTTTGGCCATTATAAAAAAGATGCTATAAACATCAGTATTCATGTTTTTTTGCGTATAAAAATTTCAGCTCTTTTGGTAAATATCAAGGAACAAACTTGCTGGATTTCATGGTAAGAGTATAGCTGGTTTCTTAAGAATCCTCCAAACTGTCTTTCAAAGTAGCCATACTAATTTGCATTCCCACCAGCAATGGGCAAAAGTTGTTCAGATCCTCAAGAGCATCTGGTGTTGTTAATGGCCTGGATTTTAACTTTTGTAATAGATGTGTAGTGGTATCTCATTGTTATTTAGTTTGAATTTCCTTAATGACATATGATGTAGAGTACTTTTATGTGCTTATTTGCCACTCTTATATCTTCTTCAGTGAGCTGTCTTTTTAATGTCTTTGTCCTATTTTTTTAAAAAGCTGTCTTTCTTCATGTTGTTGAGTTTTAAGTGTTCTTTGAGTATTTTGAATAACAATCCTTTATAAGAAATATGTTTTGTAAGTACTTTCTCCCAGTCAGGTGTTTTTCACTTAAGAAATATTTTTCTTATGTTATTGTTTAAGAGTTATTTATTTGTTTATTTTGCAATTTACATTTAAGTTTGTAATCTAGTTCGAGTTGATTTTTGCAAAACATGAAAGATCTTTAAATCTGTGCCTAGATTCTTCCATTCTTCCTTTCACTTCCTTTTATTTTTTTATGTTGATGTCTAATAACTCCAACATTAATTTTTGAAAAGACTATTTTTTCCATTGTATTACATCATTTATAGAAGCAAGCCATTCAGTTGGGGCAGTTGGAGGTGATAGAGGAGGTTTTCAGAACTGGTAAGCAATATAATTTCTTCTATGCTTCTTCTTCTGGACCTGTTTTTGATTCACAGGTAATTCTCTTTCTTTTTTTGAGCCATGTTCTGAACTTATTTGAAAAACTGTTCTATTTTTTTCCTGGGTTTCTCTAATAAGAAATACAGTTTCAAGTACACAGTTTTGCAGCCTGAATTTAACTTGAAACCTGAAATACATAGTTTTTTAAGATTAACCATGAAAACTAAATTCATGTTTCATATGCTAGGATGAAGTAGAAAGAGACAAAATTTAGTTGGAGACATTCTCTTTAAGAATGTATGGAAGCAAAAGAAAAATATATTGAAAGTAATGGTAATATACTGACTGCATAATATAACTCAGGATACAAACTAGAAATGAAAATAAGATGTAGCATTTTTTTCATATTATGGAAAGCATTCATTATCTGGCTGTAGGCATATGTTACAAATATGGAGACTGCTACGTTTTTTTAACTTTTGAGGTGACACATTAGTCAGAATTGTCTAGAGAAATAGAACCAACAAGATGTTACTTATTTGGTTTAAGGAATTGGCTCACATAATTTTTGAGGCTTGGCAACTCTAAAGCCTGATGGTGTAGGCTCCAGGCTGGAAATCCAAGCAAAAAGGATTGCTGCCCATAGTAGACTGTCTTTGGATTCAGACTGCAAATTCTCTTCTGGATTTCCAGCCTGGAGCCTACACCATCAGAAATTTTGTATTTTGTATTTTGTTTTCTCTAACAAACTATTCCAAATGTTTATGGATATCATCAGAAAGTTGGTGTTAAATATAATGAATGATTTAAATTTAGGTTACTATTATTGCCTTATATGTAGATTTAGAGTTCTATATTTTCTACAGTAAATACTATATAATATAGTTTAACCGAAAGCAGTTTTATGGCCTTGTTTTAAATCATCAATGAAAAAATCTCATTTTATAATAAAAATCTTAAATTCAATAAACACAAAAGGCAGTGGTTCACTTTATACAGCATTTGAATCAACTCAACTCTCTGTGCTCAAATGATTCATAATCATAAGCCTATAAAGAATTCCAGGTGATCTTGTCTATTTTTATACCTTCAGCTATATTGTCTGTAAGTAACCATATAAAAACATAGCTGCCCTTTAAACCTGATAAGTGAACTACATTTTTTACAATGTATGGATTCTTATTTTTAGTTGTCTTTTATTTTGAATTATACATGCTAGCTTTCATTATATGTTTAATGACTTAGAAACATTTTTAAATCTTTACAAACACAGGTTTTCTAATTTAAAAGTTTTTGTGTCTTAATTTCCATCTTACATCCACAGGACTTTATATTTTTTATATTTCTTAAAATGCATTATAATTTTTTATTTGTTTCTTTTTTAAAGAATGCTAACAATTTGTTCAATTTACCTATTTTTACAAAATTTCCTGTAATTTTGCCCTTAAAATTAAACTTCTAGTTTTATATTAACATGTTTAAACATAGTACAAATAGAAAATAAGATGACTTATTTTTTCTCAACAATGGAAGTAATAGATCTAAAGTCCAATTACATTGTTTTCTTTTTTTCAACACAATTCCTTGATTTATGTGGTTTTTGAGATTGTAAAGAATTGTTCTTAAATATTTTACTATAAGACTTAATATAGCAAGTGGAAAGAGCTTGACTTTGATTAAGTCAGTTTAAAAGGAAAAAATAAATAAAAGAGAGTCAAAAGAGGAGGAAAAAATAATAATAGCTGACCATGCCAGGGAAAACAAGGCTGGTTTGGTAATGTGGGTGCTGAACAACATCTATTTAAAACCAGGCCATCCTTTTTCCATTATTAGTTTTTCTAGAAACTTAAAATCACATTACCTTCAAAACTGCCTTCAGATAAAAATAATAGGAGATAAATGAACTCATAAGCTGCAAGTTTGGAAGTTGAGGTTTTAAAGGCTAAGAAGAAAAATGCCAGAAAGTATTCATTTTTTTACATACAAATAACATTTGTGTTAATTATTTAACCAGGTCTGTTGAATAGTTTCTTACAAATGCACACATTTAACATTAAAATAGTTCCAGACTAATACATTACCAATCAGTGGTACTGTTACTTAATAGTAGATACATACTTCAATATTTGAGCTGGAGCCTACTTATAATATTTTATTTATTTATGTAATGTTTGAAATTTTTTGGAACCAATTATTTTAAATTAATAATTTTATTAATTATTACATGCCTGTAGTTTTAAAAAAATAAGATACTACATAAAGCTTCATAAAAGCAGTCAGGTTCTGATCTATTCCTTTGCATATTCTGCACCTCACAGGTAACTGTTTTCAGTCCCTTTAGGTGTATCATGTTATATTTACTTTATATGTCTACAGAGTATGATCTATTGATTTACCTTTTTCCTACCTCCACACTCTTACTTCCTTTTGGTCATCATCCCAATATAATTATCTTGCCACTTAATTTAAATGAGAAATTAAGGATTTTCTTATGATCTATAAAAAAAATGTTCACAGAAAAACCAAGTAGTGTATTGTATGTATTATTGGTTGTTTTAGTTTTTCAGTTGTTTGGTTGTCTGTGTACTTGCCTTTTCTATTTTCAGATATGTATTAGTTTTTCAAAGGAAAACTTTCTGCTCATCTATCATTCCAGTTTTTCCTCCTTGACATCCCCCTTCCATTGGCTCCATTCTGAGTGGCTGCTCCCTAGGTCTGCAGCACCTCTATATTCTTAGAATATCCCATCACCATTTTTCTCTCTTGGGTCTTCTGTTTCAAACTCCATTCTCCTAATTCTTTTACTCCTTTATTTGTAGATACCCACAGTCACTACAGTCTTTCTTTTCTTCCCCTCTGTTGTACATATAGTTTATGTCTGCATGCCACTCATAAGATACGGTTGCTTTAATAATTTCTTAAATATATTAATACAGTACAGTTTTTAACAGAAGTGAAAGTACATCTCTAAAACATTAACATCTTTGTATAGTACAAAGAATAATCACTTTATTTTTCAACAATTTTTTTCTCATCTTCGTAATTGACATAGTTGTACATATTTATGGAGTATGGTATGTTATTTCCATTTATGTATACAATGTATAATGATCAGGTCAGGATAACCTGCATGTCCATCATCTCAGATACTTATTATTTCTTTGTGTTTAAAACATTAAAAATCCTTTCTAGTAGTTATTTTGAAATATACACTTAAGCGTTACCAACAATATTTATCCTACTGTTCTACAAAACATTGGAAGTTATTTCACCAGCCCAACTCCTTGTACCTTTAGACCATCCTTTCTCCAGTCTTCCCACTCTCACTTACAGTTCCACTTCCTACTGTTGGTAAGCATTATTTCAATTCTATGAGATCTTAACCTTTTGCATAAAAGAATGTGCAGCATTTGTCTTTCTGTGCATGACTTATTTCACTTAAGGTTAATGTCATCCAGTTCTATCCATGCTGGTGCTAATGACAACATCATTCTTTTTAATAGATGACTAATATATTCATTGTATATATGTATATATCAAATTTTCTTATGGGGCACAGTGGTGCATGCCTCTAATCCCAGTGGCTCAGGAGGCTGAGGCATGAAGCTCAAGAATTCAAAGCCAGCATCAGCAAAAGTGAGGCTCTAAGCAACTCAGGGAGACACTGTCTCTAAGTAAAATACAAATTAGGGATGGGGATGTGGCTCAGTGATCAAGTAAGTGCCCCTGAGTTCAATGCCTGAAAATCACCCCCTAAATTTTCTCTATCCATTCATCTGTCAATCATTACAGGTTTTCTAAGAAACAATACACATGAAAATTATTTTTGAGTTTTAGGACATCTAAAAGTGTTTTTTATATATGTTCACAATTGATTGACAATACTTATATATCTATCTTATTATGAATTATTCAATAAAATTACTGTTAATTTTCTTAATTGTAATGAGAAATAGAAGAATGACATGAATTTCCTTAAGTTATATGATTATGATTAACCAGAACTATATGATCTTCTTGCTTTATTTGTTCTTCCATGGTCAAGATTTGCTTGAAAAATATTTATACAAAATTAGAAATTTCCATTTTTAGGGAAATATTCCTGTTTCTCTATTCAGTTCCTTTAGAATTTACATTTAGGATTTTTTTTCATTTTTTTTACAAGTTAATTTAAAATAATGGCTATTATGAAAAAAAAATCTTATCCTTAGATCACAGCATTCACTTGTCTTACACATAGGAAATGTTTTATCTGTTTTCAGTTTAAATCATTGAAAGTTTAGTATTAATACAATAATAATATCAGAGTTTACATGTTAATACAGTAATAATCTTACAGTTGTTTTAATCATCTTTTTTTTTAAGGGAGACAATTTTCTAGGATATCACAAAACATTCTTCAGAAGCAAAGGATTAATAATTTCCAGTAGATACTGGAAAAATGTCCAAAAAATAAAATGGTCTGTCAAAAAAATACAAAAGTTACTGATGAAATATATGCAGCTTGGAATTTGAGGGAATGGAAAGAAGAGGAAAAGGGAATTTTGGACGGTAAAAGAGGTTTATTATCCCAGGAGCTGAATGGTAAAGAAACTAAAGGACATTATTTTACTGTTGTAAATATTCTCTTTAATTTTAGAAGGTATTATCTGAAAACACAAGGTTAAGTTTTCAATTTGAATATAATAAAAAGTAATAAATAAAATAAGAAAAGTATTTACTCTATGGTAGCAATGGTGAATATATTCCCTTGTACATAGTTATTTGGAAAGTATGCTAAATGAAGTAAGCCAATCCTCAAAAACCAAAGGCTGAATGTTTTCTCTGATAAGTGGATGCTGATCCATAATGGGGGGTAGAGATAGAGGAATGGATGGATTTTTGGATAGAGCAAAGGGGAGGGAGGAGAAGGAGGGAGGATAGGGGTAGGAAAGATGGTGGAATGAGATGGACATAATTACCCTAGTTACATTTATGAAGACACAAATGGTGTGACTCTACTCTGTGTACAACCAGAGAAATGAAAACTTGTGCTCCATTTGTGCTCTATGAACTGAAATGCATTTGCTATCATGTATAACAAATTAGAACAAATAAATATATAAATTTTGAAAAAAGAATTTAAAAAATGTAAAACTTCTCCATCTAAACAATAATGACACCTATTTCTATGAACAATATTTTAAAAAACAAAGAAAAAATTTGCAGCATACATGACAAATGTAATTTTTATAAAGGTCTTGTAAAGCTATAGTGTATGAATGAAAAGATGCTTACAACCATCATTCATTTTTTTAAGCCAAATTAAACAAAGACATACCATTTCTACTGATTGGCATGTTAGCTCACTTTAATTAGTAAGGCCACCTGGAAATGAATAGTATCATATCATATTGACCAGTGTGGAAATTTGTTTGACCTTTCTGAAAGGCAATATGCATAAAAATTAAAAATGTGAATACACTCTGACCTAGCAATTCCATCTCTAATAATTTATTCAAAGAAAAATCATTGGAAATATACAAAGACTTAAAAAAAGCACTTTTTCATGGTAATATTGTGGTGTCATAATAGCAATATCAACTAAAATGTCAGTTCAAAAGGCTGATTAAAAAAAACTATGATATTCAACATAGAGCTATGTGGTCCTTATGAATGTAAAAACAATTTATTTATGATCCTATGAAATAGTCACCATATAATGTTAATTTAAAATAGATTATAATTTGTATTTGGGGTAAAAATGGGAGTTCATAACCCACGTGAATCAAATGTATGAAAGATGATATATCATGAGCGTTGTAATGTTTTGAACAACCAAATAAAATAAAATAGATTATAAAATATTACTTAGTTTGGTTCAAATTTTGAAGGAGAAATGTAAACTATAAACTATGTATAAATGAATATGTGAAATATGTAAAAAAATTTAAAAATAGTTTTGTTTGGGTGATTGGTTTGTGTGCAATTAACTTTTCCTTAAAATTTATGCTTCTACATCTTTTTTCAGTTTGAGTATATGCTATATATTTATTGGGAAAAATACTTTATATATTCAAAACTGCCATACACATACATTCAAATGTAAAATTGATTATAGTGAATTAAAATATCTATTCATATATATCTGTTTATTTCATAAAAAGAGTTGGAAAAAATGCTTTAAACACCCACTTAAATAGTTCATAAAT